>NC_056728.1:790176145-790278645 GCF_019279795.1 Protopterus annectens | reverse complement strand
GATTATGGGACTTGCAACAGTTGGTACTGTATTGCAGTGCAGACCTGTTTGGCTGTTGGGTGGGGATATCAATACGTACAAGACGTACATAGCATGGGTCCCCACTCACCCATTAACGGTGCCTGTGGTCATATATGTATTTGTTATGTTCTCTGTTATATCTATAAATATTTCTGAGTATATACATATATAGTTATATATATGATGACATATATATATATATATATATATATATATATATATATATATATATATATATTTATATATTTATTTAGATATAAATATATATACATTTATCCACATACATTTACATGTTTAAATATATTTCCTGTACTGTTGAATAACTGTGCTGGATGATATGTTTGTGAAAACATCAGGGTTATGAGTGTCTGACATGGCTTAGTGGTAAATCACTTTGACTACGGCATGCAGGGTCCTGGGTTTGAGCCTTGCTGAGTCTGTTTATTTTGTTGCCTGGCAGAACAAGTGCCATTGGATGCAGAGTGATTAAGGCACTTTTAAGCAGTTGTAAGCGGGTTTGCACAGGTTTGCGTGGAGGTAAACACTGCTAACTTCCGGTTACAGTTTCTTATACTGATTTAGCTTCTCAATTGCTTAACCTATGTAGGCATTGCTTACCCCTCTGCAAACATGCGTAAACCTACGCTTACTGCTGCTTAAAAGTGCTTGCTCCCACTTACCCCCACGCTAATTTCTTTAAAAGAAATGCAAAAGGGTTGATAGAAAAGTGGTGAAAAAGGGGCAGAGAGGAAAAGCCAATTGGGAAAATAGCTAGGGATGTGCAGGTAGCATGTAGGGAAGGTCCATAGCTGCACATTTCTTCTACAGCAGCAACTGTGCATATACACTGAATCTGGAAATATATTTGGGCCCTCATACCCCTGAGAAAGGGGTGAGGACAACAATTATAATTTAAGCCAATTAGACCAGATTACGTGTGTCCAGTCGACACATGTGTGAAATGGACAGCTATGTATGGGGCGAGATTTTTTTTTGGCAACAGATTGCCCTTTTTTTTCAGGTGAGAGTGGGATGTTGGGGAGGGGTAATAGGTATATTTGGGGAGGTAGGTTGGGTAGGTTAACAGACAATACAAACAAGATGCATACAGGGGTGGTATATTACGCATGTAGGTGGGTAAACACCTCGATGAAGAGGGGTGTTTGGAAATTGGAAGCCCATGAGCTCCATATTGGAAACAGTGGGACTGAGGTCCCCACCCATGGGCAGTCACCACTGCACCTTCACATCCCCGAAGGTGGCTGTGCTGGGGGCTGAGTAGGAAGGCCAGGCCTACCCTCTAGTTGTGACACACGGCCCTCAAGCTGGCATAGCAGATCTCCATCCTCCCTGCTGAGCTCACTATGAACCACGACCCAGACCTGGCAACGGGTGACAGGTTCTTGTCCACACCTGCTCCCTGGGGAGGGTAAGCCCCATCCCCTGAGGCAGTTCCACCCAAAGGTGGTGCAGGACCAATGGACGAGGAGGTCCCGGGTTGGGCCCCAGGCATGATGGTGCCTGGTGCCATGGCAAGCTGAGGTGGGACAGGTGGGTCTGCCAGGACCGGCCTTCCCAAACGTGCTATGGTGTTTAAATTTTGTCAACATATGTGGGTTAGTAATAGTCAACACATTCCAGCATTAGGTATAACAGCATGCATAGATATTCCCATTAACCCAAACACCAGATATGAAATAGTTGCATAGCAAACAGAACACATACATATATGGAACCAGAGTGGTCATTACAACAATATGCAAGTATATTGATGGCAGCATGCCACCAATGTGGGATTATTTCAACATGGCACATGCATAGCAACAAATTTAATTAATTATCAAACAATAGGACATATGTCCCAATAGTAGAGTTAATGCATCACATACTGATTGAGTTGTGTATTTAGTTTGTAGCAGATATGGTGGGGGGGGGAGAAAGATGTCAGTTAACAACTAGCATATTTCTGTAGTTCACATTACTTTCCTAGTCAGTGCTGTGATCTGTACATTACAGGTATTAGTTTTATGTGCAGTATACTCCTCTTACCTGTTGTATCTGTGGAAGTATTGTTTGTTAACACTACCTAACAGTTTCCACACATATTCCCAGATTCCAGGTTGATATTATACACATACCTGTCCATCTCTTATTGCACACACTCTGGGCATGTCTCCACCACATGCAGGTGAACTGGGACATATTTCCACTATTGCCCTCTTAAACCTTTAGTGAATTGTAGAGTGACAGGTTTGTTTTCATTGACATTTTCCAAATATGTACAGTCTGACAGTCAGTTATATGACAAGAAATGCTGCCTTCATGTCAGAGATTAGCACACTGGTATGCCTGGGGGACAGGGTAACAGCCGACAGATATGGGGCAATTAACTGGACATTCTGGACAATTCTGTACACTTGTGGGGTATGATTTTGCGTACAGCTTATAACCACTCTCAGGATTTGAATTATGGCTGTGTCTGCTAAAAATAAAACACTGCCAATGACAGTTGAGTGTGCTATATCGATATTGCTGTGTAGCTCGTCTGATTTCTGTCCATAATTCTCCTGTGGTTTTACATTTTGACCTTGTAATTACAACACTCTTATACAGGATTTCCTAGACAGCTGTATTATGTAGTACAGTGTGGGTGACAGTGATGAGTAATATCTTATTATTCACAGCAACTGCAACATTAACAATGCCATACAATACCAGAGTAAACAGTACCAGTACAGGATATCAATCTTTTATTTCTAGGCACAGTGTTCATATCTTACAGACCTGTGGGAGCAATGTTTGTTAGCACAACCTGAATGTTGCCACATAAATTACCAGATTCCACATTAGTATTATGCACATATGTCTCACTCTGTTACTGTACACACTCTGGTCACAGCTTGACAACATGGGGGTGGAGGTGGGACATACTTGGCTAATTACTTTCATAACATTTTGGGGAGTTGCTAAAGCGACAGGTTTGTTCTTATAGATGTCTGACAATCAGTTGTATGTATTGTTTGCTGCTTAAACATCTGGGATCATCCCACTGATTTGTCAGGGGGACAGGGTGACAGGCAGCAGATATGGGCTGATTTACTGGACATTCTGGACATATCTGTACAGTTGTGGGGTATGATTCTGCATGCAGCCTGCTACCACTCCCAGGATTTGAACCATGGCTGTGTGTGCAAATAATGCAACAGTTCACATCGCAGTTAAGTGTGCCATTTGGATTTTGTTGTTTGTCTTTTAACTGTTTTCTAAGTCTCTCTCAGTTGTACTATATGACCTCTTGGGATTACACCAGTCATATATAGACATTCCTACACATTTTATTTATGTAGCACAGTGTGGATAACAGTGCTGAATACAACAGTACTATTAAGTGATTGCAACTCTACATTACCATATGATACCAGAGTAAACACATGCTGTCCAGCAGTAAGACTTTTATTGTCAGGCTATTATGCTTTTATTTACATACAGCCTATATGAGACTCTTCCTGCCATATTCTCTGTTGTATGCAATACATGTCTTAAACAATAAAGGCTTTATACTGACAATTAACTTACTACTACATTTAGATTTCTTTCCTATGTCAGGACATGCAAGAGTATTACTAACCTGCCTCGCATTGCAACCGCTGCAGTCTACAGGCATGAGCTTCCTGGTTTGCAGCCCGCTCATCTGCCACTGTGAAAGACATAAGAGGAATATTTAGCCATACCTATCCATAATATACATGAGCTGGCAATTATTAAACAGGTGGACTGATACTTACACATGGCTGGGACCTCCCCTGTACTCCTAGCCTCTTGGATACACTGATCCAAGAGATCCCCTTTTCTCTGCTTTAGGTCAGCATAGTGATGCCTGACCTACTCACCAGTTTGGGGTATGCCAGAGGCACAGGTGAGGTCATGGGTGAGATGGTCCTAGGCTTCTGCTTTGTACTGGGAACCCTGTACTGGCCATGCAGCAGTCTCTGGTCATGGTTTTCACAAGGATTACTGCCATGACTCTGGACTTCTGGATGCCCCAGTGCTGCACCCGACACCGCACACATTCTCCCATACTGACATAGTGCCTACAGGAGGAAGCTGCAACCAGTTATGAGATGTATTCCCACCTGTTAGGTTTAAATAGGGACAGTTTCCTGCACTTTGCCATGATTAAACAGTTTTGAAAATGCTAAGCTATGGGCAAACCTGCTTACCTAACATTGGCATTGCTTAAAGTGGTATACCAATGGGCAGACTGAGTTAGCTGGACTACACATTACTTACACCTACTAAGCTGGGCTGTGCAATGCTTAGCATTGCTTAATATTTAATTTGCATTATATTTTATTATTCATTACATGTTATATATGTGTTTGGTATCCATAATCCATGTGTACATACATTTTATGGGGTCCTTGTGTTTATTAGGGGATTTCAACACTTTATTACAATGACACCTCAAATAAACACAGTACTCCAGTTCACATATTTATGTTATGTAGTAGGTGTTGCCCCCTCACAGCAAGAGGTTCTCCGGTTCGATTCTCGGCTGGGGTGCCTTCTGTGTGGAGTTTGCATGTTCTCCCTGTGGTCGCGTGGATTTTCTCCAGGTGCTCCGGTTTCCTCCCACATCCCAAAGATATGCAGTAGGTGGATTGCACACTCCAAATTGGCCCTAGGTGTGAGTGTGTGCATGTGTGTCCCTTCTGTGGAAGGTTGGGCACTGGGCTGGTAACTTGACACCGTAAAACTCCACTGCCAATCATGAGCGGACAGATGATCCTCTGTGGCAACCCCGAACTGGGAAAAGCCGAAAGAAGAAGAAGAAGTAGGTTATACAACATAAAACTGTATATAGATTCCTTTCACGTGTTCAGTTTGATTTTCCTATAGTGAGGATCAGTGGTGGCTGGTGTCTTCAAATCAAAGGGGGGCTGCAGGAGACAGCTGAATGGGTGGGGTCAATGGGAATGGGTGTGGCTGACTAGAAAGGGGAGGAGCTATGCTCAAAACCACAAAAACTGTAACTTTAATTAAATATGCTGCCCTAGGTGCCAAACCATCATTATGAGAGTCCAATCAAGACAAAATGAAGTGTAGAAGAAAAATATTTCAATCCATTGGCTGCATGACAGCTTACTTAATATCTAGACATAAACAAAAAGGATTTGAGGCATGAAAAAATAAATTACTTTTTAAATACATTACTGGAATGCCAGTCAAAATCAAGTATAAGAAAAACAAGCAGCACATAACTCAAATCACTTTTCCTTGCACTCCAGTTCTAATTATAATTTATATTCAGCTTTATTAAAGTGCCAAGTAACATGCCAAAAGTAGCAATCTTTATGATACCTCCACTTGTAAAAATGTTTCTTATCCAAAAAAGACCTGTTGCCTGACAACAACTATCTACTTGTTTCATGGGGAAAACATGATCAAAGTAAAAAATGAAAAGCAAACAAGAAACAAGCTCAACATATATTGCTTAAAGGATTACTGCACAGGATATGGACCACATATGATAGATTGACATTCTGTTTAGTTTGCAGGTAAAGCCTGTAATGAGCTTAACATAATGTAATCCTGTCCTTTATTACAAATACTGTCATATGCATTTCAATACCCAAGGCTTATACGTTATCTAGTTATGTAAGTATTCTCTGCATGGCAACAACAGAATGGCTTTCAATGTTGGCAATACTGCTTATTAAAACTTATTTGCATCTTATAATAACAGACAAGCTTACCTGATGGTCATTAAAGCACTGCTACTTAAACACAGAGCAAAAGGCACTTTCTAAATAATAATAAGCATAAATCTAGAGTATAAAAATATGACAGAAACCAGAACATTCTGCAAAACCAATGACAGATAAAAAGCCACTGTAGTACTTGTGTTTACCTTGGATGGGGGGGGGGTAGTCTGCACATTTACACTGCATAACTGCTCCTTGCCTTGCTTGGACACATCCAGAGTCACTACATGGGGGAGTGGGGTGCAACAAGTTTGTCACAATTTGAAATGTCTCTGGCTGACTGCGATGGCCCTGACACATTTGTCATACCTCTCAACCTCAGAGCAAGAAATCTGGACAAAGCCATACATAGAAGTGGGACAAAGGCCCAAAAATAAGGACAATTTTTAAATATTGCTCTTATAAACTTAGAAAGATAATAGAATAGTAGGTATTGCATTAGTATGAAATCAGAAACTGAAATGTCTGCCATTATTTTCTAACTTCAGTCTTTAATGATTTGCAACTAATTTGCAAAAAAAAACACAATTTTATGAAAAATGGACCAAAAATGTGATGCAAAAATATAAAATAGCCACACAATACAGCTGAGAACCTGTTAAAGAAGGGACACTTTTTAATATTAGTACTGCTAACTTGAGCAGCTGACAAAATAAAAGAATCTACATGCATTTCTGAAATAAAAGTAATCTATAACTGATTATTACAGTTATTTATTAATTTTAAACCCTCCATGTTTTCTTCCAAAATTGCCATTTTGCAGAGGGATTATTAGAGGAAGAGCAACATTTTGAGCCAAAATCGGGCACAGTTGAGAGATTTGGATATGCCTAATTCTATAAAGCAATTTATTTGCACGTACCTCTCAATCTGTTAATGCAGGAAATCTGGACAAGGCCAAAAATATTGGAAGAACATACAAATGCTACTAAAAATTGCTCTTGTATAAACTTAAGACAGTTGATAGAATAACAGGTCTTGCTTTAGCATGCATTTTTCTGAAGGTTATGATGTCTGAAACTCAATGTCTGTCATTTAGTGACTTCACATTTAGTGACTTAATTCCTAAATGATTTGCCAGAAAACCACACATGTTATGAGGAACAAACCAAAAATAAGAAGCAAATATCTATTCATTCTGCAAAAATATGGACAGCTGAGAGGTATAGTTCATCTGGGGCTGTTTGAGTTTGCTGCCCTTCCCCTCTCAAAATCATGGTCGAATGGAGACTCCCCCCTGTAGCCATTCCAGTGTCCCATTCCTTGGTTATTTTGCCCCATTTACCATAAACACTGTAATGTGCATACTGCTTTGCTTCTGCAATGATTTGGATTTCATTTGAAAGTATTATTTTGCATTTTTACAGCACAAACCCAAATAGATATCTGCTAAACAAAGCAATGCAGTCTCACAATGCAAATAGACTTATCATTAAAACTTCTCTGCCCTTGAAACTCACATGCATTGAAACAGCATTGAAACCCACATTCAAAGAAATACATTTTGCCAGTGGCAGATAAAGATTAACTTTGGGCTGTTTTCAAATCATAGGCCCCTTGAACACTAAACATACACATGCACTTTGATACACCTTCCCGATTGTATTAAATTGTATTCCTTGTACAATACAGTACAGTTGTTAGAGGGCATTTTAAATTTACTGTTTTGAACATTTTTCCAGTAAACAATGAAACAAAATGCATGCACCAATGACAAAACTACCCAATTCAGAACATTTCCATCATAAGAGTCTACTCAACCTTCTACAGTCCACCAGTATCAGTAAATATGCACAATCTCTGTAGTAGTAAAAGTCATCTAAATAATTCCACATTAAAGACATTTGTAACAAAGTAGAGGTTGCTGCTAGCAAACAACTTTATATGTCATTGTTTATTCATCTACAAATAAAGTGCCTGTTGCCCTTGAGGAATAAATTGCCTATGTTGCATGCATTAAAAAAAATGATAAGCTAGTAATATCGCAATAGGGAATGTATGGCAAACTGATAACAGGTTCATAGTTACTACTCTAGGTATCTTCACCAAAAAGGACTGCAGCATCCACTCCCTTTACAACACAGTACAGTATCAGCAATGCATCTATTTACTGTGGGAGTAGAACCCACAGCCTTCTGCATCAAAAGCAAGTACACTACCTGTTGTACTATTAACAATGCCTGCAAACCCAGAATAAGCAGCACTAAAGTTTTGTTCCCCTGCAGCTCTCAGCTCCTTGTAAAATCTACTTGACACGCAGTTGTATCTCTGAACTTTGCAGCACAAGAAATCTGGAAAAAGCCGAAATTTATGGGGGGGGGACAAAAAACCCAAAAACCAGGGACACATTTTAAACATTGCTTGTATAATGCTGGAAAGTTGCTAGAATAAAATGCTGTGTTACCACCATACATTTCACTGCCACTTCTTTAACCCAGGGGACCCTGTGCAAAACAGTCAGAGAAACATACCACTATGCCAAATCAGTTGTTTTATGAAAGAGGAAAACAAACTTAAATGGCTACCATTTAATGAATTCAGTTCTCACCACAGCTATCAACCTCTTAGCACAAAACACCTGAACAAAGCCAATAATGGGGGAATACAGCCCCCAAACATATTCAGTGAATTCAGTTCTCACCATAGCTTTCAACCTCTTAGCAAAAAACATGTGGGCAAAGCCAGTAATGTGGGGAATACAGCCCCCAAACATTCAGTGAATTCAGTTCTCACCATAGATAGCTCTCAACCTTAGCACAAAATACCTGGACGAAGCCAATAATGGGGGAATACAGTCCCAAAAATAGGGACAAATTTCAAATATCCATGTTATAAACTTAGACAACTGCTAGAATAAATGGTTTTGAGTTACCATGTACTTTCTGAAGAAAATTAAGTCTGAAATTCAAATGCCTGTTGCTAACCATTTAACCAGGAAACTAGTCTGACTTGGAACAAAAGACTATTTTCAGCAGAGCAGAGAGAAACATCTTTGTAAGATGGGAAGACATGCGGACTCCACACAGACAGCACTCCAGCCAAGAATCAAACCAGAGAACCTGTAGCTGTCAGACAGCAATGCTACCAGTGCACCACTGCACTACAGACTTTGCAAGGAAAAATGAAGAAATAGAAACCACAGATTTTATGAGGAACAGAACAAATATGAGGCAAAAATCTGCAACTTTAAATCTGCAATTTTTTTTACAAATGGTGGTGGATAGGGAATTCAGGTCCTTGCCACCTTCATCCAAGGTACAAGGTTCAAGCCTGAGTATCTCTATCCACCACCATGTGTTCTCTCTAGCCACCAGTATATAGCAACTGGGGCATTACACACCCATTTCCACAACCACGTGCTGCTGTAAAACATGTGTCCACAGCACAAGTCATGAATAAAGCCCACACACCAGTAATGTATCCAGCGACTGTCAAGAATGAAGCCTGTGCAGCCTCCTGTCCAGCAGCATAATCCAAGTCACAAATGATGCTTGTGCAGCAGTGAAATCCCCACAAGAGCTTTACCTCTCAGTCCTCATTGGTTCTGCCTGCAGCTGAAGCAGTCTGGAGCTCCTCTGTTCTATGCAGTCATCACCACACAGATTCCTGGTATCTCACACAAAGATTTCTGGGAATCTCTTCTTCTGTATCTGGACTGCTGACAAAGGTAGTCTGAGTGTTCCTAAAGTGTCTACGTGGAGGAGTCGGGACTTGTGATTTTTTTTTTGGGTTTTGTTTTCTTGTTTCACAGTTTTTTTATTTTGTTTTTTCAAGGTAGGAGGGCTGCAGTCCTGCAGTCCTATAGCATGAGCTGCCCCTGGTGTGGATCTGTTTGTGATACCTTAGTTTCATGTATTGCTGTCATGGCTTAGTGGTTAACTGCTATGAGTATAATGTAGAGGGTCCTGGGTTCAAGACCTTCAAAGGCTGTTTATTATGATTCTGGCCAGGACTGCGGCTGTTGCATACAGAGTGATTAAGGCACTTTTAAGCAATTGTAAGTGGGTTTGCATGCATTTGAATGAGGGTAAGCAATGCTAACCTTTGGTTAAATATGCTTACAGAGAGTTAGCTTTAATATTGCTTAACCTGTGTGTGCATTGCTTACCCCCACGCAAACAGGCTTAAACCCACTTACTACTGCTTAAATATGCTTACTCTTGCTTACTATTGCTTACTTCCGCTTACCACCGCACTAATTTAGACAGTAATGTCAAATGGTTCTTGGGAAGGTGGTAGATATGGAAACTGTATGGATTTATCATTCAATACATATTTTACCTTCCATTTGTATTCCTGATTCCTGTGTGCTTATACTGTATGGGGCACTTATGATTATCTGTGGACTTTACAACATTATGACAAGGACACCTCACATCTGCATTTAATGCAATACTCCAGTTCACAAATATATGTTATTTAGTAGGTTATGCAACAAAAAGTTGGTCATAAAGTGATTTGACATGGAAAATGGAACGCACTGGAATGGGACTCAAACCATAAATGACTGCTTGTAAGGTGAATGCTCTGCCCACTACACTATTGCTGTATTGCTTTATTTGCATATATCTTGCTTTTTATCCTCTTGTGTTATTTAAGCTGCATTAACCATAGCTAAGTGATGTGCAAATCCGCACAACTACAGTTAAATTTAATCTGTTTCATAAAAAAAAAAAAACTTCTTTATATTTAATGTTTTAATCTTGTAAACTTGGGGGATGTTGCTGGGGGTATGCAAACACCTATGAGCGGTCTCGCTCATTCTTTTTCATACACTGCTGTTCTTGATTGCAGGGGCATGTATAATCTGAGAGGTCTGCTTTCAGACATGCCCCCCACACTTGTAGATGCTTCATGTCCGTTTAAGAGCTCAGGCAGTGTGCCTTCATTGATATGCATGGCGCTCTGCCGTCCTGCCCCTAAACGGCCACTTCCGTGCAGGACTAAGCTAGTACTGCATGGAAGGATAGTGAATCCGGGGGAGTGCCTTTACACTAGATCACAATGGCTGGTGTTTTGAAGCATTACATAAAAAAATCTGCTTCAAAGTGTCAGAGTCACATAAAACACATACATTTTTTGATGTGTATCATCCATAAAATTTAGATATGTCTGCCAAGTAATTTTTTTATTTGAAGCATATGATTTGCTTGAGTCATCATAAGCTTGTAGTACAATCATGGTACAATGAATAACGGTTAGAATATTCTAAACTATGTAATGTGTCAAGAACAATGATATTACTTGGAATATTGCCACACTTTGCTCATAACACAGATGAGTCCTTCCTTGCAAGAGTACCTTAATTTGTATTTCTTTTACTCGTGTATAGATATCTACATTTGTAAACACCACATCACTACTCCTCATAATATTAGTATATTCCATATTTTACATCCACTATGATTGCATTTCTGTGAAACATTATACTATGACACTTATGCTTGTCATCTGTGATTATTATGTATTCAGTTTGCCCTCCTTGCTGTTCCTAGTGCTTTGGCTGCATAATATTTCCTGAACAAATACCAAAGTCAATACTTCTGCTATCAATAGCATGATAAGAACTGCAATGTTTTCATCATGCAATCAGGTACTAGGTGATATGTTATGTTGTAGAAAAACTTATGGTGGAATCGTCATTTTCCTATCTATATATCTCCTGCTACATTTTAGAAGTGGAATGACAGACATCATAACAGACATTTCTGAATAAGTGTACTGCTAGCAATGGTCTCACATTTTCCTTGCAATGCCATCCTATTACTGTTAATGTAAACAGTGAGCACATCCTGGTTTCATTCCTGTCAATATCAACCATGTGGTCGATAGACTTTTTGTCAATCAATTTAGTTGTCGATAATATAGGCTTCAGTAAATACAAGTCAACAATTATGCAGCCGGCTAAATTCATGTTAGATATAATTAAACAAATCCATATATTTGTGTATATGTATATAAAGTATATATGTTTCAATCTGTTTATCTAACTCTCTCTCTCACTCTCTCTCTCTCTCTCTCTCTATCTCTCTCTGTCTTATATATATATATATATATATATATATATATATATGTGTGTGTGTGTGTGTGTGTGTGTGTGTGTGTGTAAATTAATTCAGGTTCACCTTTTAAGATGTAAATGCTTATGAGAAAACATCATATTAATTACCTTTCCAGTAGAGCATGTGATAGTACAACTGCTGCTAGAAGTCATTTAGTCTGTATCAACTTCTGTGATTTTCATTTGGAGGCAAAGAGAACAGTCTCCACAACAAACTGGGATCTGTATTATTAGGGAGCAATTTGGAAGCATACTTGGACTAATAAAATGAGTATTAATTAAATTATTATAAATCTTTATCCTTTTTGAGTATGAAAGCATAGGTTTATAAAAATATATTTGTTTAAAACCTGTGGCAGAGTCACACAGTGGACCAGTGGCTAGTGTTCTTCTCTCACAGCAAGAGGCTATTTGGTTTGATTCTCAGCTAGGGTGCCTTCTGTGTGGGAATCTGCATGGTATTCATTTGAGTTTTCTCTGGGTGCTCCAGTTTCCTCCCCCATTTCAAAGAGATGTAATATGTGCATTAGACAGTCTAAACTGACCATAGATGTGAGTGCTCATACATATGTGTGTGTTATGGAAGAAGCAAGGCTAAACACCTGGTGAGGCTCCCTATTGAAATGTCGGTACTCTAAATGCTGAATGCTGACATGTTGAAAAAAGAGACAAGAAATGCAGAAGAAGAGTGAATCTCAAATATCGCTTTTCACATTTAAACTTCTTTTGTGTAGGGGCAAGCCCTCTTGCACCCATGATATGTGGTCAAGCCTTCCACCCCACCCAAATTTTATATATACTAACTGTAAGATTGCAATACCTCAGAGATAAGGGAATATTCTGAGAAATGGCTATCTTGGACTTAGTATACCTGATTATTTGACCATTCAGTCTCTGTGTTTCAAAACTCTCTCTAGCATATCCCAGCATTTCAAATAGTTACAACCTGGTGCTGCAAACATTGGCTCTAGATGATTGTCACTGTTGATGCAACAACCCCAATTCCATGTGCAAAAATGAGAAAAAGAGAGCTATGGATAGATTTAACTAAAATCTGTCACTTGCTTACCGGCATTTGAGTAAAATGTGAACTTATACTCTATTTTCCTTTACTACAAAGTAAGCTAAAAGGTCATTAGGAAAAGCACTTCCAGAATATTGTTTGGAAGATAATATTCCTTTCAGAATAGTATTGGCATCTCCAAGTCCTGACTCCATTTTCCAGTTGCTCAGATAATTGCATGCATACTGTAACAATCTCCTTTTATTTTTAAAATAGATTTTCCCACAAAACACAAGTACACTTGTACTGTGATCTTCTTCTGTGAATGTACGCATTGAACAACCACTAAGGGTGGCTATACATCAACTTGTTTGTCAAAAGTAATTTTTATGATACTCTGGTTTTATAAGGAGCACATTTTACAAGGTGAAGACAGTAGCTGCTGTTAACAGAATTCTAGATTGGCAAATGAGGAAGTATAACACCCAGCTTTGAGCATAGAGGGAAGATGCCTCCAACTATACTCCGTGAATGTTGGCATCATCCAGCCATTCACTATCAGGCAGGAAGAGGAATGTGAGACTAAAATGGGTAGAACTGGAGCAGCAAACTTGGCAGTTGTCATTAACATGTGACAGAAACATGCACATGCATGTGTGACAGGCATCAGAGGCTTTGGGGTGATGAAGGTGCAACACACCCTGCAACTTATATATAACAATGCTGAGATAGACCTGAGAATACAGGGGATATTCTAAGAGAAACCTGTCCCAGACTTGGAGCATATCTCTTTTATTTGCATTTTCAGATCTGCTTTTTTGCCGATCACAACTATGAGTCCCAAAATCTCTACATGTATGAAGTGCAGCTGACAGCAAGTGATTTTGTGTTTCATCTTAATATGCATATTTGTGAATATCAAATTTTACTTGATGTCCAAATTAATTACAAGATAAAAGATTGTGTTATTCATTTGAAAGTGATTCACCTTTAACCTACAGGGTATTTCTCTGTGCAGATTATTATTATTATTATTATTATTTTTATGAACTGTGGATTATTTGTGGATAATTGCGGATCCAAGCATGTGATTCACTCATAACTGTGACTGGTACATCAGAGAACCCTGAAAAAGGCACAGCATATTATATCTCTGTATCTTGCAGGAAAAGACAATTCTAAAAGCTTATGATATTTTGGAGTTTCAGAAGGGAGAAAGTGAGACAGGAGAGATAGATGGAGAGAAAGTGCAAATTATTGTAATAATGAAGTTCAAGATTCAGTTTTGTGAACCAAGGAGAACAGTTGATTTGTGATTTCTATTTGTTCCTCATTAGGTTACAAGGTCCATCTAAGAGAAATTAATTGGCCTTTCCTTTATTTAAAGTATCATTCATCTTTAAAAGATATTTACATTTATATCAGTTGAAGTCCATGTTTAGTGGAATGTCGACTATAATTTTACCAAAGTAGGTATACAAATTTTTCGAACATAAATGAGGGGACAGGGACAATAGAGGGGATGATTTACTACACTATTGTGTGTAATTGGCAATAATAGTTGCAAAACTTCTTGAGAATGGCATTATCACCATTTACATACTATAATGATACTATTTATGAAGCTTTGTGAAACTGGTATTATTTAGCATCTGGCAGTTATTCAATACATGTAGGAAACTTCTGTTGGTATTGTTGTATTGCTGAAATATCTAAAAGATTATTACAGTCACAACATGTACTTATATGGTGAGCTTATCTCTCTTTGAAGATCAGAAATGAGATCTTAAAACCACCACAACTTTTATTTTAATAATGATTTCTACACTAGTGAACAATAAAGCTTTCAGGCATTCACTGAGATAGGGCTTTGTCTAAAAATGTTGCTGTTCACAAGTGTGTTTATTCTTGATAAAATATATGTTGTGGTTGTTGAAGTTCTTATTTTTGCTACTTACAATATTTTTTTCACTGAGCTTCAGTTTTGAGGGTTCACTTAGATTTTCTGATCAAATTATCTCTCCACCCACAGAAACTAATAGTTTTTACATTTTCCTTTTTGTTTCTTAGGGTGCTATTTTCTTACATTAATTAGATGATATTTCCAGTCTAAAATGGCCTTCTAAAAATACTTTTCTGGTTCTCAAACAGGGTCAGTTTGAATTTCATTTATTTTATTAAGGAAGGTGCTATTTATTAAGCACATTACAACAAATTCGGCAAAATTAATGCAGAACAACTAAAGTAGCACAACTTTAAGAAAAGCAGAACATTAAACATCATTAAAAATTGTCGACAAATGAAATGCTGAGATTTCTCCAGCAGTATAAAATCACCCTTATAAACAGTATGCAAGAGACATACTAAATTAATCATATTTCCCAGTTGTAACTTTTCGTTTGTATTGTTATTACTCCAGTGAAAGAGAAGTTGTAGTTAGCAGCTATGGAGCGTGCATTAACTTCATCATTAACATTCTCTCCACAAATATCACCACTCTGTTCTTCATGCTGGCATGAAGAATCATCATCCATGACTTTCTGCCCTCTTTATATAACCTCATGATTGACCACTCTTGTGAAAAAATGTTTAATATGAAGTATTTTAAGAAATGAGTTTTTGTGTAAGACTGGCTTCCAGCTTCAGAAAGTGTCATTAGCTGTCTAAATTTTCTATTTATTTCTTCCATTGTTTATATAGTCATATGATAATAATTCACATTTGCATAGACTGAACTGAGTTTTTTAAATTTTTTCTTTCCGTGAGTATTTTTGTAAAGAACAGTTGTGATTTCATTATTATTATTATTATTATTATTATTATTATTATTATTATTATTATTATTATCATCATCATATTTAAATCTTATTTGGTGTCTCCTAGGCAGAACCCTTCCAAATACTCAGAAAGTTTCTCACCTCTCATGTAAATTATCTACTGCAGGTAGGTAAATTTATGTCATGGTGAAAAAAATGTGATTCAGAAACAGCTTTGGCTACAATTGGAAATACGTCATTATTCTCATTAGCATATGTCTAAATCTCACTTTTCTAACACTAGCACTTCAAATCTGATGACAGCAATATTTTTCCTGGTGGCCCACACATTACACTGGCAAAAGTACTCCCCTAAACTAACAGCCACACCTGTTCAAACCTCTACACACACACACACACACACACACACACACACACACACACACACACACACACACACACACACACACACACACACACACTCAGATACACAGTGTCATACTCCCAGATATTACATGCACACATACAAAGACATAAATGCTAAACAAATAAGCCCAATGTGATGATGTGAGGTATTGCCAGCTATGCTAGGACAAGTAGGGTAGTGGATCTGTAACGTATGCTAGCCGGAATTTAGTAAAGAATTATATGTTATTTGAATATCAAACTGATTTGTACAGATGCTTGTACTGAAAATGTATTTGTAAAGTTGCTTGTGTTAAAAATGTATCAACAATGTGTCCTGCTAGACAGATGAAGACATGTACATGTATTATTTCAATGTTAAAATGTATACATTGTAACAGAGGATATTGGAAGAGAAGAGGTTAATCTCAATCCACCTGACTTTGGAAAATAGTAAAAAATTAAATTACTTAATTTAGGCCATAAAGATTATATTTTACAGTTCTTTATGCAGCCAGAGACAAAACATCTGCACTAGGGAATTTCCTGCATTGCCATTGGGGGTGAATCAATTGTTACTCTAGAAGGCTGGAGGTTTGAAATTGTCTTATGACTTCCAGGAGCTGCAACAGATCTTAGCAAGGCTATCTTTGTGTCTTATTATTGATACATATGTGATAAATCCTGACAGCTTCTAGGCAAGGGAGAAGCATGGGAACCAGAAGTCAGATGACCAGATATATGTGATATCATTCTGTAATCTATCACTAAAATAATGTTTTAATACTAGGTGAGACTGACATCTCAGAGCACTCTGTTTTAGTAACCTGACAAAGAAGGATCTCTCACCTACTTCATCTTGCCTTGCTCTAGTAAATAACCAGGGAATAATAATTCTTTAGCTCAGTCAGGAAAATATAGTGAGATTAGTTAAGTATTGTTTTTCTGTAACTGTGTGAACCTGTCCATCTGTGTTATTTTTACTATTTCCTGTAATGAAACTCTGGTGTTTATTCTAAATAGATATTTAGTATTTTTTTATTCCTTTATTATTTATTATTAAATATATTTAAACTTTTCATTAAGGCTGGTCTTTTAGAGAATAGTTTAATCTCTGAGAGTATTTGTATATATTTGTTGACAGCTCTGGCCACTTCTGAAAGCCTTGCTGTTGGTCAAACTACAGTTTATATTAATATTAATTCCATTCAGTATAATTGTGTACCCTTGCAAGAGTCTTAGAATAGCTAGCTTTGGGATATCTGGTGGCAGTGTAACTACCTTATAGTCTGGGCAGAATGGGGCATAGCTAATAAATCTGTGACAGCCTTTCCCAGGTGTGTGTGTGTGTGTGTGTGTGTGTGTGTGTGTGTGTGTGTGTGTGTGTGTGTGTGTAAAAGTCAAATCTCAAAGTGTGTGTGTCAGCTACTTGGAGCAGGGACACAAAGCACTGGTTTGACCGAGAAGGTGCTGGAGGACTTGGCTTGGACACTCAGCCGAGTACTCAACCCTACAGCTGTGCCAGTGAGGAGTCTTATTGGGGAGGGAGACAAATAGAAAAACCCAGACCCTGGACTGAGTCTGTTCCCTTTGTGCTCTTAAGGGAAATTGTGCTTGATGCAGAAAGCTGCATCTGGAAATAGTAGGGTTTATCCTTTTTTTGTTCCAAGTGGATGTCCCTCTCCAGTGCCAGTGGTGAGGATTCAGGCTCCTTGATTACTGCCCCAGAACAGGGACATCACACACCCCCACCACCACAATTGATCAGACTCATGGACGCACTCACCCATTCACACACACACACACACACACACACACACACACACACACACACACACACACACACATATCCAGACTAATTCCCAATCTGCATCCTCACTGCAACTATCCAAGCAAATGCACACAAATTCATCCAGATTTATTCATGCCCATATAGACATACACTCACAAACTCAAACACAGACACACATATACACATGTGCACTCACATATACACACACAACCCCCCATCTTCACTCAACTTATTTATATTATGACTGCTCCCATAGGACTGAATGATTGACTGCCATATGTGGATGGTGTTCACTTTGTCCTCCAGCAGTAGAAATCTATGCAGTTTAGTGATTCTCTGAATTACTCATCACCATAAATTGACAGCCATTGACTTTCCAGGATATAGCATGTGGCTAATTAATGTTAATCACTCCTACAGATTAATGCATTAGTATGCAGCTCTGCTAGCAGAACCACCCTACCCTTTGTCTTGAGGCTACTGCTAGTGGGAAAGCTTAGTTGCTTGGCCTAAGAACTGGAAAGGCTTACTGGGAATGGGAAAATAACCATTTAAAGGCATCCTGCATTCATGAAGCCTTTCTGAATTCCTGGGCTTATCTTTTTTTTTCATTATTCTTGTCTCTTGTTTATAATCAAGTATGTCTCATGTACTAGTTCTAATATTTCAAACTTCTGAAATTTTTGGCTCCTGCGTTTCTATTTTGTCCCTTCTGTTACCTGGCTTTTAAGAGAGCTGCTATTTTAGTTCAAGCTTGTTTCTCATCACCTCCATTTGGTCTGATATCTTTAAATTTCTGTCTTTTTTCATTGTTTGCAGCATTACTCTTAGCAATGGCAATGTGCTGAGATTTTTTGCTACTCTTTTTTATTACTTGTTTTTCATAAGGATATGCTCACCTTATTAACTTGCGTAGAATTAATGTCATATTTTGATTCAGATATATTGTCTCTTTCTTCAGATAAATTCAGCAAAGTGAGCCTGATATGCTATATTTTACAAATGAAGCTCATTTCTTCCACAAACAGTACTAGCCTTATACTTATACTAAATAGCCTTTACAAATCATGATCTAAACCTAACATATCCAATATTAACTAATGTATATTAGTGTATCCTATACTGAGTTGTAAAGAAAGCTCAGAGGTTTAGAAATTCCTCCATCTAATAAGTCCCGGGTAAGAAGTATGCAAATGAGTGCCATCAGGTTCAATATTAATATTACTATTACTTTTGTTATTCTCCCTATAACTCTGCAGAGAATTTCTTCATATGGAAGATCATTTTTGAGATGTTATTAGTTTTCCAGTTCCCTGCTGTTCTTTTCCCCTTTGGTATGTAGTTTCAGTCATCAACAGAAATCTAGTTACTGATTCAGTTGAATAAAATAAATAAGTCAAAGCTGGAAGTGAATAAACTAAGCATTAAAAAACATCTTTTCAGGGTGAAAGGCCCTCTAGACCCCATCTGAAGATTTTTATAATTTCTTACACACACACACACACACACACACACACACACACACACACACACACACACACACACACACACAAACACACACGCATATATATATATCTAGAGTGGATATAAAAAGTGTACACACCGCTGTTAAGATGCCTGCTTTTTGTGATATAAAAAAAATTAGATCACAATAAATAATTTCAAAACTTTTCACACCTTTAATGTGACCTATAACCTGTACAATTCAGTTGAGAAATAAACAAATCTGTTAGGGGAAAAATATAAAAAATAAAAAATATACAATAAGCTAGTTGCGTAAGTGTGCACACCCTTAAACTAATACTTTGTTGAAACAGATTTGTTTTTCAATTGAATTGTACAGGTTATAGGTCACATTAAAGGTGTGAAAAGTTTTGAAATGATTTATTGTGGTCTCATTTTTTTATATCACAAAAACCTGGCATTTTAACAGGGGTGTGTATACTTTTTATATCCACTGTATATCTATATACATACATACATATTAACTCCACGCATGCATGACTGCAAAGGAAAAAAAAAATAAATGTCTCTGAAGAACAGAAGGGGTTGCAGATGCCAGGTATGTACTTCAACCTCCCAAACATGTATGCAGGAGTGTAGCAGACCTGAAACAGCATATAACAAATGTACACTCCTTCTTTGGGTTATGACCAATACCTGTAACACCAGAAAAAGTTGTACTATGTCAGCTCCAGATCATTACCATGATTTCATCCTCCTCATTCTGAAGCTAATGACTTCTAGTGCCAACTTCAAAACAAAAAAGTAGCTTATCACGATTCTCGGCTGGAGTGCCTTCTGTGTGGAATCTGCATGTCCTCCCCGCGGTTAGGTTGCCTCCGAAAGACATGCGTGAATGGGCGTGACTTCGCTGAAGGTTGGGCATCAGGCTGGCAACTCGGCACCATAAAAAAATCTACTGCCAATCATTAGCAGACCGGAGTTCTGCTGTGGTGACCCCTAACTGGGAAAAGCCGAAAAGACAAACAACAACCAATGCCAAAACACTTTATTAATAACACAAAACTTTCAGATATACAATCCTTCTTCAGTGAGATATAAAATGAAGGAAAAACTCAATTAAGTGCAATTCACTAAAATCACAAGACACAGCCCAGCCAGTCAAAAATCAGTATAAATTATTCAATTAACTGTGAATTAAAATGACATATTCAATATATATAAAAAACAGAACAATCATAATAATTAATTTCAAGCATAATTGTTTCCGCTTTAAAATAGGTTTAATGCTAACCATTTTATTCATTCCTGGTGCACTGTCAGCCTGCAACTGCACTATCCAGTCATATTCCTTCAACTTTAATTTATTATCCATGTCACCACCCCTCAGACTTTGAAAAAGACCCTGGTGAAACTTTTGCAGCATATATAACTGACCTGAGAAATAAAGCTAAAACATGCAGATTTGGTGACAGGGATGAGTTGATAAAGGACAGACTTGTGTGTGGTATAAAAGATGATGCTGTGAAAAAGATTTTGCTTCGTGACAGTGATTTAAATTTGAATAGGGCCATTGAGATTTGTCAAATATAAGTGCTCACAGAAAAGCACACAAATATGCTTACAAATGAAAGCAGCTCTAGAAGGCACAGAGATAAAGCTCATGTTGATAGTATGCAGTACGTGTCTAAAAGAAGCAGGCCCAAGCACATGGCAGTTGTAAACCCTGCTGGACCTACTGGTAAAACACTTTCTAGCACATTCCAGACTTCGCACAGTTTCAGTGAAGCACAAGAGTGAGTCAGCAAACTCAAAGCATGGGCCTCACCCAGGTTTCATTGTCAACTTTCTTAAGTGTGGTGGTAATCATGAAGCTAAAAGAGAAAAAGTGTTTAGTATTTGGTCAACAATGCCACAAATGTAATAAATGGAACTGCTTCAAAAGATTTTGTAAATCCAAAGAATGTGGGCACTCTTTCATTAAAAGGGAACATTTTAAGAAATGAGTTGATTGGTTAGACAGTGGCAACACTACTCTTTATGTTGATAGTATGTCAGTGCTTCATGAAATGGCTAATGCAGTTGATTTAAGGGCAGAGAATGAAGTATTTTGTACTGTTTGGATAAATGGCAAACCCACATTACTCAAGGGTGACACAGGTTCTAAGTGTAATGTTACGTCTGCAAAAACATTTACTAGAGAGAGTAAATGTGTAAGGCTTGTTGTGGCAAGGTATGTGAAACTTCCTGGTTATGGAGGTGAAGAAATTCAAACTGAAAGCTCAATAGTGCTTTCATGTTACTCTGCAGGAAGACGCTGCAACTTATTATTTTATGTGGTCAAGAGGCACACCTAGTCATTATTAGTGCTCAGAAACGCTTTGAAAATGGAACTGCTTTCATTTAACAAGGAAGTCCATCATGTTAGCTTTAAAGACCACTACTATTTTGCCCAACCATTTTTTCTACCTATGCTAATCTTTTTCCAAGAAAAACTAGGCAAACTTCCAGTTGTGTACTCCATGAAGTTAAACCCAGAGGTTAGTCCAGTTATCAGGCCAGCACGTAAAGTTCCAATAGCCATGTAGGACAGAGTCAAAAGCTGAATTAGATAAAATGGTGCGACAAGGAGTAATTTGTCCAGTGAAAACTCCAACTGAATAGGTATCTTCCATGGTGGTAGCTCATAAGAAAAGCTCAGGTGATATCAGAATATGTATTGACCCATGAGATTTGAACAAAGCGCTAAAAACACCTCAACATCTAATGTGCGCAGTTGAAGAAATCACAGCCTTGATGCCAAATGCCACTATTTTTTCTGTCTTAGATGCAAAGAGTTCATTTTGGCAAATTCAGCTTGACAAAAAATCCTCACTGCTCACGACATTCAGTACTCCAATTGGCAGGTACAGATTTTTGAGAATGCCATTTGGAATAAATTCTGCAAGTGAAGTCTTTCAATGAGCAATGGAGCAATTTTTTTCTGGGTATCCTTGAGCTATTATAGTAGACAACATACTGGTAGAGGTTGTGATGAAGCAAAGCATGACTTGACACCTCAGAAAAGTTATAGAAAGGGCACATCAAGTGAATCTTAAGCTCAACCCACATAAATGCAGATTCAGGCTACAAGAAGTTTCTCATGCTGGTCACTTATTTACAAGAACAGGTATACAACCAGACTCTTCAAAACAATCAGACATTCACCAGATGCCAGCTCCAGACAATGTTCAAGCCCTGCAACATTTCTTGGCATGGCCAACTACCTAGGCAAGTTCATTCCAGGCACTAAGTCCAAAAGAAACTCTTCACACCAGCTGGTCGGAACCAATAGCAGCTTTATTCACATAAACACACACTGGTTTAATGCTTTCTTCCCTACTGAAGGGACTTCTTCATTCCAGACTTGAGCCAATTTTCAGCAGCTCTCCGAGAGCTAACACATAAAGATGTATTCTGGTCTTGGTTAAACAGCATTTGATGTCCTGAAACAGAAAATTGCTAGTCCACCAATGCTCAGATACTATGATGTTCATAAACCTGTTACACTTTCCTGTGATGCTTCAACATTTGGACTTAATGCAGTCATTCTACAAGAAGATCAACCTGTTGCCATTGTATCAAGAACTCTTACCCAAACTGAACTATACTACTCCCACATTGAGAAAGAGCTTCTGGCAATTGTGTTTGCATGTTCAAAGTTCCATGATTATGTTTATGGTAGACCTATTCAGATCGAAACAGACCACCAACCATTAGTCACAATTCTGAGAAAGCCAATGCATTCAGCTCTAGCCAGACTGCAATGTATGATGCTGAGGTTTGCAAAAGTACAATTTCAATCTTGTCTACAAGAAAGGCAAACTTCTTTATCTTGCTGATACATTATCCAGATCACACAGAAATACCACTTAACTTAATGACAATCAATGTTCTCAAATGCTTGATGATTTTGAAGTAATGGACATGAAATTTTTCTTCCACACATCTTGATGAGCTGAGAGAACACAACCACAGATCCAGTTTTACAAGGGCTCAACCACTTTATCAATCAAGTAAGGCCGTCAAAGCAATCTAGTTTACCTCAAGAACTGCAACCTTATTTTCCATACAGAGATGAAATTTTATCTGACAAAGGTATCATAATGAAAGGTCTGAAAGTAATTGTTCCAAAGTCCTTGCAACCAGAGTACATTACTATTCTGCATCTTGGTCACCCAGGAACTGAATCTACCAAAAGAAGGGTGAGAGAGATAGTATTTTGGCCTTCTATGTCACAAGATATTTAAGAGCACTTTCTTCTTGTTCAGTATGTAATAGTACAAAGCCTTATCAATAGAAAGAACCACTTCAGCTTAACCAGATTCCAGAACTTCCTTGGGCCACAGTAGCCACTGATATCTTTGAGTGGAATGGTCAACATTATTTGGTGTTAGTAGACTCTTACTCCAATTGGTTCAAGATTGACTTACTTCCTAAACTAGCATTAGTACTGTCATTACTAAAATGAAACATCATTTTGCTGTACATGATCTCCACAGTTGTTTCTGACAATGGAACGCAGTTTACAAGCCAACAGCTCAAAAGATTTGCTGAAAAAATGGGACTTTATTCATGTCACAAGTAGTCCAGACTACCCCCAGTCAAATGGTTTGGCAGAACGCACAGTGCAAAGTGCAAAACAGTTACTTGAGAATTCAAAACAAGGCAATAGTGATGTTTTCTTGAATCTCTTGAATCTCAGAAATATTCCTCGTGATGAACATCTTGGTTCACCTGCCTCAGAGATTTCTGTCAAGACAAATCAGAACAACATTACCAATCAGTAGTCAATTGTTGGTTCCATGTGTCAAGAACAACAAATCAGTGAAAGTCAATTTGTTGAGGAAATACCTATCCCAGAAGTCCTACTACGATAAGACCAGTAGACCGCTCAATCCATTACGAGAGGGAGAAGTGGTAAGGATGCAAATGTCCAAAGGTTATGATCGGTTTGGTGTCGTGAAAAATATTTATCCAGAGCCAAGATTGTACATTGTGGGATCAGAAGTAGCAACTTTTAGGCTGAACTGGAAACATTTCAGACTGGTGTCTACCACAACAAATAGCCTGTGAGAGAGACTCTTTACCTCAGAGTGAGTTATCCGGCGTTCCAATTCCAAAGGAAGTTCCAGAGGACATTCCTGTTCCTATGACGAATCCAGAAGTTCCTGATGTGAGTTGTACACCTCAGACTGTCCCTTTTGCTAAATCTAACCCTAACTGGTATGTTACAAGATATGGTTGAATCTGTAAACCCTGTAGCAGATGCCAAGCAACCTGGACATGAATATTGTGTTTTGTTTCTAATGTACTTAGTAATGCATGCCTAGCTCTAATATTATTTTGCATAAAGGGCAGTCTTTTTAAGAGGGGAGGATGTAGATCAATGAGTGTGTACATACCTTTAAGAAACTATCCAAGGGCTTTCACTAGAGTATAAATACTGAGCACGTGTGAGCCAGACTACCATTTTGTACTTGGCTGTTGAGATATGAATATGCATGTATGTAAGCTCTGTTTCTTAACTAGTTCATTCATATTTAGAAATGCTGCTATCCATCCTGATGTGTTTCTATATATTAAAGCATCTAAACCAAACCCCAAGCCTTCTTATTATTTGTATTAAGAGACAAACGAGCGACAAGTACCTTTCATGCTGTTGTGCTTTCTCCTGTTTGTGTATATCAAGCTGTGTCATTCTCTTACCTGTTTCCAGACATCTCATTTCTGACTCTTATTCTAGTCTGTTTAATTCAAGCTGAATTTTATGAACATCTGAAGACACAGCGGGTGATCCTTTAGCTGCAATCTGCATACCTACAGTCCCTGTCAAGATTGTATTTATTTAACATTTGTTTACTGGGAGATTAAGACCTGGAACAAAGCCAATTTTTGCAGAGGCCTGGGGAGAAATGCTCCAGATACGTCTTTGTAATGTAGGAGGAAACTGGAGTGCCCAGAGAAAATCCACATAAACACAGGGAGGACATGCAGACTCCCCACAGAAGGCACTCCAGCTGAGAATTGAACCAGAGAACCTCTTGCTGCAAGGCAACAACACTACCGCTGCACCACTGCACCATCCAAATGTCTCCAAGTACAATGGACTGAACTTCAAATGCACACAAAGCAGCTCAACCTCTTTATTAAAACTAGTATATGGAAGCTATTTTGATTTATACTTTTAACTAGATGGACATTTTGGAATATTTCCTCTTAGCCCATCTTATTAGTATAATAACCAATTTCAAGGTGTCTCTACATACAATGGACTATAATTCAAATGGACACAAAGCAAGTATTAAGCCCTCCTTAATGAAACACATATGTGGAATCCATTTTGATATGCACTTCTTAAGTAGCTGGAAATTTCAGAATATT
Organism: Protopterus annectens; assembly: GCF_019279795.1. Taxonomy (NCBI): domain Eukaryota; kingdom Metazoa; phylum Chordata; order Ceratodontiformes; family Protopteridae; genus Protopterus; species Protopterus annectens. The sequence continues at coordinate 790,252,955 of NC_056728.1, read as the reverse complement.
TCTTGTAGATCATCTTATCAGTATACTAATTTCTATGAATAAAAAGTAAAGTAAGTGCTATGCGGTCTACACTACCGCACATTTTACCTTGAGGCTTCAAAGTACATACGCTTTTAGGTGGCATGATTGTTTTTCAGGGAAAACGTCAAATTTATAATACATACACATTACTGCCAATCAATGTAATGAGGGGACAGGGGTTGTAGAATCTAAATCCACCACCCAGTTATGTATACAAGGAAGTGATTGGCCTTAAGAGATTAAAACAAATGCAAACTACTGCCTTGGGTTATAGGCACCACCTATCACACCCAAATAAGCTGTATATTGTCAGCTCTAGAGAAGGGTTATAATCCTTTTCTCCCAGGATTTCACTCATGACAGTCTGAGCCTAGTGCCCACCAGTGTAAATCTGCTTATAAAACCCAACTGTCTTGTGCACATACATACACACTGGTAATTTTATTCAGACTTAGTAGTCCTTACCTGCATTGATGATAAGCTGACACCAATCACACTGTCAATCTGATATCAAGTCCTCAGTTACTGAACACTATTTAAATGTGCCAGATATAATTACACTGTGGTAACTGATGTCCAAGTTTTCTCTTTCTGTCTCTCTCTTACTCTTTTGAAAGACTGAGTGTCAATAGTCATGCCAGTATGGTGAGGATGTTCTCCACTAAAAAATAAGATGTCAGCTACAGTCTTTGTCAAATGAAAATTCTTTAATTTTAAAAGTTTAGATTTCATACATAGAACAGTATTGTAGCTGCACAAGGCAACACCATGGGCATCAACCCCTTTCTTTTTTATTTTGTACTATGTTCAGGATGTCAAATTAACAGTGATCATCAGCTTGGGCCAATTTTCAGATGACTAAGTGGCTAGTCCTGTCCCAAGAAAAGGAAATAAAAAAGTTTTATACAAACATTCTGCTGTCAGAAAAATTCTAGCTGCATCTGTAGATGTTATTTCAGTTTACTTATTGATGATCACCGAAGCCCCTGGTATAATCAAAATCCAGTGAGTCTATAATCCAGTCATTTTGCTGTAGCTTTCTCTGCAAGTTAGAGTTCCAAAAATCCAAATAATATTCCCTTCTACTTTATATTTGTTCAGATCATGAATGGCACTTTGTGAAATGGTTCAAGTACTTAAACATATCTGATTCTTTACATTTCCCATTTGTGTTTGTTTCCTTAATAGCTTTGCTAATAACTTCTGCCGTGTCACTTTGTTATCCTTTGATCATTCAGTTGTTCCTTCTATCATAATTCCATATTCTCATTTGCAGACAAGGCAGTACCTGTCAGACTCCCTAGGAGCAGGTTTTCCCTAAGTCGTATTGCTAAAATAACCATATAAACAGAAGCACCATTTCCTAGGAATGGGGTGTAATCAGGACTCATGTAGATTGTTCCGTGAACAATGGTTGATTAGGAACTGCAACCTGACCTGTACATAGCTTTTATGTTTCTGAGTTACTCTCTTCTTACCCTTTGCTCTTGTGCTCACTTATAATAGGATTGTTGTGTGTCATTGTTTATAATATTCTCATTTAACAGCAGCCTGTATTGTTTTTATTTTCGTACAATTGCTTCAGCCATAACAGTCCAAAGACTATTATGTCTGATGTGTTTCATAAGGATACAATAAAGTTGTGAAAAAAAGAAAGCCGCTGTCAGAGTTTCAACAATGTGACCAATATTTTTATACTTACAAAAAGGATACATTTTTTTATCCAGTATTTTCTTTTTACTTGCTTAGGGATGTGGTGCTCACCATTATATTATTTATGAATGGATAACAGCCAGTTAATAAAGAAAAAAAAATGTTTCTTCTTTTCTATGCAGCAATTGAGTTTCTTCTTTTCTTCTTCTTTCTTTTCTATATAAACTACTGACTTTTTTTCATTTCATGAGCAACCCAGTATATAAAGAATAGCACTTACACAGGCATGGGAGAAAAACACAAGAATTTTAAACTGATTTCAGTTATTTACCATTGCAATTTAGTTTGATTGAAGTTGTTGGCTGAAGTAGAGACAAATGTCACAATTTGCATTTTAGCAATACATTGATTTATTAAAGAAAATTAGACATTACTGCATAAACAGCACTGCTTCAAGAATTTAAATAGATTCTTAGACATGTATACTCTTTTTTATTAATAAAAACCCACCACAAAAGCAATATATCAAAGCTGTATCTGTGTGTATTTTCTCACTTCAAGGAGTCACCATTGTCTTCTATCTTGAAGCAAGTATGTGCCTGTGGTCTGGAAGATAGCTGTTGTGGTACCTATTTACAAGTTAGTGTGAACACTGGCTGGGAGAACAATGGACCAGTTAGCCTTAATGACAGCATTTTATTGAATGCTTCCAGTTCTCAGAAATGATAATATTAGTAGTTTACAAGGCTTAATTTCTAACAACTTTGGCCTTGTGAAAACAGATACTGCTTAATAAAGCTAGTGAATTTATTCAAGAAAGTTACTAAAGCAATAGGTGACAGTAAATCAATGTTCACTGCCTGCCTTCACTTGTTCAAAGTCGTTAATGCTTCCTATCCTCCAACTCTGCTGAGAACAAAGCACAATTAAATATTAACCCTTCTGTGAGTCATCTGTGACTCATAAAATATCATACTGAATATCAGATAGGACCAACATAGTCAGAGATGGAGACAGACTCTTCTTGAAAAGACAGGCCACCAGTGAGTTCTTACAGGGTAATGATTAGAGGCCACTCCTCTAATTCTCATAGGGTTCTGATTAGAGGCCACTCCTCTAATTCTTATAGGGTTCTGATTAGAAGCCACTCCTCTAATTCTCATAGGGTTCTGATTAGAGGCCACTGCTCTTTAGCATATACACTGAAGAATTCCAAGCTGATATCTGGAGTCTCTTGTTGACTGTATTTACTGATGAGTGCAAACTCTGAGCTCTCATTAATTCATCAGATGACATTTATATCCTCCAAAAGAACTTAATCCAGAGAAACTTCTGGTTTCAGGACAATAGTTTTAAGTACGGTACAAAGAAATATAATATTTTCTCTCTGAGAGGCAATGGGTCTGTCATGCTTTTGCTCTTTTCTAGCCAAAGGTTTTATACCACGCAGTATTAAATCTTTGCCTGCTCTGTCCATATCTCTGGTAAGTTTAGTATATCAAAACATCTGATACATTTATGCAAGCCTTCATCCTATAATCTTTTCTCTAATCCCATAATACATCCTGAAAGTATTCCAATTTCATTACTTTCCATTATTTCTTATACCATTATAATGTCATTCTTCCCTCCCATTTCCAGCTTTATCTCCTTCCATTGAAACCAATACACTTCTAATGTTTCCCAGCCACTAAAAATTATCATTGAACATTTGTGTAGGACTGTGGAATATCATATGTCAACTTATGAATGTTGTCAGTACTTCTCTATGCAATTTAAATCTGTGATTTTTTATTTCCTTATCTTGTAATGTCCCAAGTGTTATTAAGGAATTAAGATGTCTCATGTAGCATTAGATGGATATTAAAATGAATTGACACTTTGTTTTTCCTTGAGATTATCCTTTTACACTCATACCTGTTTCAGTTCTCTGATTGCTAACTATCCACATTCCCTTTTCCAGACACTCTACCCATAAAGCCTAAAAACTCTATATACCTACTCAAATATTTGACACCCCTTTCTTCTTAAAAACATACTTACCATTATAAGAACATACTTTCTCTTCTTTGTACCTCAGAAATAACTACCCTACCTATTATGTCCTCTATGGTTAGGTTTACCAAGTTCACAAAAATGGAAATTTTGTTCCTTTTCATTACAGTTCCACCACAATCCTTTCTCAGCTTAATAAACGCTAACCATCACAATTACTAGCACATTTCCATTTTTTAATTTGTCTTTTCTTTCTTTTTCTTTGATGTTGATCTAGACCATAGTCTTTAAGATGTGTTTTCCAGTGACTTTTGCTATTATATCCTTAAGCTACCCAACTTATACCAGCCAGTAAATTTCTTCTCTTGTCAGATTTATTTGTTCAACATTCACTCTATTTTGTCTTGTTTTCTTTCTTTCTTTCTCAGTTTGAATTTTCTTCTCTTTCCCTTCTCAATATACTTTCTTAGCCCTTCATGTCTACTAAAGTAATATTACATTTTTTCTTATCTCTGTTCTTAATTGCTTTCTCTCTTACTTCTTCCTCATTTTTCTTCCTCTGCTTTCTCTCTTTCAGTTCTCAATTTGAATGATTTTTTTTATAAGACCAAAATAGGAGAGGAGAGAGATTTATTTTCTTCTTTATTTGTTCTAGGGGAGGGTAACATTTCAGTGTAGGATCAAACTGTATAGCAGCATTTGAAGGAGACGACTTGATCAATGGAGTTGACAAGATGCACATGGATAAAAATGATGGGAATTATTCTGCCATTTAGGGGAGGTGCCAAACAGCATTGTTTTAGTTTTGCGAGTGTTCAAAATTAGCTTTTTTTTACTGAACCATTTGTCAAAAGAAAGGAAGTCAGCTTACATTTGTTGCTGTATAGTAGACGTGGTTAGGTTTGAAAGAAATAAGACTGTGTCATCAGCATAAAGTAAGAGAGAGAGGTGAGGCATGTCAAGTGGTAGCTTATTAATGTAAATAGAAAAAGAAGAGGAAGTAGAAAGAGTGTTTGAAACTGCACAGAGAAGTACAGATTTTAAAAATATTTTTTTAAATCAGGGATCTTTATCTGGGCTAATTCCAATTTCATTTAGGTGATGTAAATGAATGTTATGATCAACAATATCAAAAGATATGGTGAGGTCAATAAAAATGGCCCCAGTGAGGAGGGCTTTGTCCATAGCCAGGAAGATATCAGTAAGTGTCCAGAGTGCAGTAGAAATGCTCTTATCAGCCCACAAGCCATACTAGTTTGAGTATAGTAGATTATATTGGGAGCTGTAAAGGGTACGTTCATTGTAAACTAATTTTTCAAGGATTTTACCAAGTATAGGAAAAATTGAGATGGGACAAAAGGCAGCAGCATGGCGATGTTTTAGTTCTTTTGGAAGGGTTTAGCAATGACTGTTTTACAAGTATCAGGCATGATGTTTTGAGTTAGATGGAGATTATAAATGTGAAGAAGGGGTAGCTATGAAGTCCTTACACAGGAATAAGAGCCATGGGAGAAAACTGTCAGGACCAGGAGGTGAGTCAGTTTTTATTTCTTCCAGTAGTGGTGTTATGTGTTTAACTTTGATTACTTTGAAATCAGGAATATGGGGTGGGGGGTAGAGGCAGGGGTGTGTTGTTAATATACTCTAGAATAGGAAGTGTACTTTAGTGGAGGCTGAAATCAATGGCTGTGAGTTGAGATAAGGAGGAGTAAGCTGGATTAGTCTGGCCTGTAAGGTAGTTGACTTCTGCCCAGAATTTTTAGGTGAGATGAGAATGGAAGACTGATGCTTTTTCATAAAGTGACTTTTATGTTGCCCAATTGCCTGTTTAGCTAGATTTCTTACCTTAGTATAGTGTTGCCTGGAGATCAAGGATGGGCTTTGTATCTATGTATGCCAGGCATTGTCCCTGAGACTAAGGAGGTATTTGAGTTTGTACATTTTTGCTCCAGTGCACTGCTGATTACTGACAGACATTTTGCACTTGCTGCAGTGGTGTTCCACTGATGATTCATTGATGGCTAGCTTCTTTCACTAACCTAAATGAAGCTTTCTTTGAAACTTCTGTTTAGACATGAAGCCATGTTAAATGTTGTAAGACTTGAAGTTTACTGCTAGATCCTTCTACCTGGGCTAAGAAATGGAACTTTAGACATACCAAAAAAAAAAAAAAGACTGCATACTGCTATATTCAATAAATGCTCTAGTTCAGAATTCAAAATGATACAATGCACTCATATTCTCTGTAGAAGACTTCTCCTCTCCTCTTCCTTCAGCCCTCATGTGTGTCTTCCCTTTCCAGGCTCCAGAAAGTATACCAAAGCAGAATGTAGGGAACTATACAAGTGCTTAAGAAGAAAGCTATAATAATTTTGATATCCTTCCTTGACAAGAGTTGCCTACACTTATCGTATAGTACCTCACTTGTTACATAGTCAAATATATTTTGTCATCAGTTTCCATAAGGAAAGCTGCAAGAGAGAAATTCAAATTAAAACAAAGAGTGCTCTGCCAGACAACTGTTTCAAACCAGAGTTATAGCACTGTAACTTTTGTCCACTGTTCCCAACTTTAAGGATTTCAGGATTAGTTAGTTTATAATGATATCCTTTCTTAAACACATTCTTTTCTGTAAAAGAACTTTACTGGATTGAATAACATCTGTCAGTGAGCAATGATACTGAAATGTGATGAGAAGAATTTATTAACATTAATTATCTAAACAAAACTCTGAAATCAAGGTTGCTAAGGAAAGTGTCTCATGCTAATGCTAAGAAACACAACATTCTGCTGACTTTTAATATGCCAACAGGTTTCTTCTTCTGTTCTCATTAGGCAGATTTTCAGTTGACGTTTCACTAAACACAATCAGTTTTATGGTGGTATAATGCCCTTGAGAGTAACATGGTTTGTCATCTGATTTGGTTTTCACTGCATGCATTTGTTTAGTTCCCAGTTATTCTGTATAGTGACATGATTTACATAAGGTGCCAAACTGCAAGCATCAAATATTACACCAAGCCAGGGATGATCTTAGACAATTTGGACTTATTTGGCCCAAATAGTCCTGTTCTCTGAAATGGCCCTCTACTAGTCTATGACAGGGCTGTTATGCCATGTGGCTCACAACTAAGCTTGTGAGACACTGCAGGAAAGTGTAAGGTATTTTCCTTCTGGCAAGCTTGCTCTCTAGTTGTTACAAGTCTCATTAGTGGAACATATAAAACTTTCCGTTATGCATTGGACAAGTGCCTAGTGTAGTATTATTAGACAAAGTAGCTTTGCTTGTTTGTATGACTCAAGAGTATTAGCTGTTCTCTCCTACAATAATCAACTGCTGTTGTTGAGTGTTCCACAAAGTTCCAACATAAAGACGGTTGTAGGAACCAGCTAAGTTTGTGTATCTTCCGTTTACTGTCTCAGTATATAAGACCACTTATTCTGAAGAATGATAGTTATTGCGTCTTCCTTTTTTTCTTTTGCTGACATGGGGTTTCATACTTCTCATTTGTTCAGATTTTCAAAGAATGTTCAGATTTTTCCTCATATTTTGGCCTGTACCTCATAAAAAGTGGGCCTTTTTGGCAAATTAAGGAGAGAAGCCACTAAAATGAAGTACATTTCAGTTTCATGGTTCATCTCCTTCAGAAAATGTATTATAACATGAAATTTGTTATTCTAACAACTTCCTAAGTTTATGAGAGATCTTTAAAATCTGTCCCTAATTTTTGGCCTTTGCCCTCCCTCCATTATTTTTGGCTTTATACAAATTTCTTGCACTTAGAGATCGAGAGGCATGTGATTTGCTGCTAATGAATATAATAACAAGAATAAATGTAGAGTTGTTAATCTCAGACAGTTTGAAACACTAATAAGGATAAAAAAATAAATAAAGACACTGTAGTGTGAGGTAACATAAGGTCATTAAGACTTGCAACAGAATGTTACCAATTCAACAGAAAATTGCAGTCATAGACAGGAGCAAAATAATTGTATCTGCCTGCGTGTGTGTGTGTGTGTGTGTGTGTGTGTGTGTGTGTGTGTGTGTGTGTGTGTGTGTGTGTGTGTGTATACTCACGCATGTGTGTGTACATGAATGTGTGTGTGTGTGTGTGTGTGTGTGTCTGTGTATACTCACGCATGTGTGTACATGAATGTGTGTGTGTGTGTGTGTGTGTGTGTCTGTGTATACTCACGCATGTGTGTACATGAATGTGTGTGTGTGTGTGTGTGTGTGTGTGTGTGTGTGTGTGTGTGTGTGTGTATGTGTGTGTGTGTGTGTGCGCACTGAGTGGCTGGAGGCAGAACTGAATAGAAAAATAATTCCCTTGGCTGAAAATGGAAAGACCAGTAATGGACAAATTCATAAATGTCCTGCAGGGGTATAAACATTCCATAGTCAGATACAACTAGGGGAAGGAAAGCAGAACCATAATCTAGAATATGACTGGACTGGACTGGAGAGGAGATTTCAGGATAGGTGTAGAAACCTGAACAGACTGTATAAGTTTTGCATGTTCTCCTTAAATCCATGTAGGTTTCCTTAAGGCATTCTGATTCCCTTCCTCCTGGCAAAGCAAGATGCTTAGTGACTACTCTAAATTAATCCTTCATATAACCTAACTTTTGCCTTTGTGACCTGTGATATGGCTAGAAAAGATCTGCGTTTATTTTTTTATCTAATTTCCGTGTTTAACAAACAATTAAATAAATGGAATAAAAAACTTTCAGCAATATTTTTAAGTGGGATAATGTATACGTAATGCCTTTTCTAAGGAGAGATCTGAGATTATTGCTATTCTTATTGTTGAACTTTCTGAGGAAGTTCAACAGTTTTATGTGGTGTTGTGGGAACACTGACTGTAATAAGGGATGGGAATTAACTGGATAAGGAATTCAAATCATTCACTGCAAATGCATGAGGTGATTGAAAGCCCATGATGGAAGAAATGTATAAGATGCAAAGATCCAAGCCTTCCCCACAGCCATCAAATACTTCTCCACTGACTCATTTGTTAAATACTTCCTTGGATCAGAGGATACTGTGTAATGGAATGTGAGAGGTTGGGACTGTGATGAGACACAGTACAACAACAGTACAATGGTAATCAAGCATGCAGAAAGGTATAAGTCAGGATACTATGTAGCATGAATAAACACAATCATACATAGATATGATTCAAGAATTCAGCCAGTAAAATCAGTAACCAGAGTATCTGTACACTGTCATAACATAATATAATACAATGTTTCTTTGGAGAAAATAATATACAAAATATGAAATATATACAATATGTGCAATTGTGGGTCATAGGAAGTGAAGGAGAATAAGGCGTCATCTAAATAAGGGGAAGGTGGGGAAAAAGAAGGAGATAAAAAAATCGATAAAAATTAAAAAAGATATGTGGGTATGTGGTTTGGAAGAGAGAGGGGAGAAGTGAGCATCTCAGGTTAAGGAGATCCATGCAGTAAGTACTACAGTAGTTTGAGAGCATTTTTGCTGTAAGCTAGAGTGTACCCACGTGGATTGGGTGTATCTGCCTGTGTGTCCGTGTGTCTGTATGTGTGTGTCCGTGTACTCACGCATGTGTGTGTACATGAATGTGTGTGTGTGTGTGTGTGTGTGTGTGTGTGTGTGTGTGTGTGTGTGTGTGTGTGTGTGTGTCTGTGTATACTCACGCGTGTGTGTGTGTGTGTGTGTGTGTGTGTGTGTGTGTGTGTGTGTGTGTGTGTGTGTGTGTGTGCGCACTGAGTGGCTGGAGGCAGAACTGAATAGAAAAATAATTCACTTGGCTGAAAATGGAGAGACCAGTAATGGACAAATTCATAAATGTCCTGCAGGGGTATAAACATTCCATAGTCAGATAAAACTAGGGGAAGGAAAGCAGAACCATAATCTAGAATATGACTGGACTGGACTGGAGAGGAGATTTCAGGATAGGTGTAGAAACCTGAACAGACTGTATAAGTTTTGCATGTTCTCCTTAAATCCATGTAGGTTTCCTTAAGGCATTCTGATTCCCTTCCTCCTGGCAAAGCAAGATGCTTAGTGACTACTCTAAATTAATCCTTCATATAACCTAACTTTTGCCTTTGTGACCTGTGATATGGCTAGAAAAGATCTGCATTTATTTTTTTATCTAATTCCCGTGTACCCACCTGATGAAGCACCATATAAACCCACAACCTCAGTCTCCAGCGCACAGATCCCTTACAGTATGCCTAGTGAGTTAAACAGACCTGCAGATATTGAATCTGTGGGTAACCCAAGAATCCAATTAATTTCTTCTCTTTTAACATGTCATGATAAAATGCAATTAGTAAACATATTGTTTTATTTTTTAAAATGCAAAAATAACATATATTTCTGATACATAATCTAAAAAACTCACATCCACAAAGCCAATAAGTGGAGGGAGGGAGTGGTGGGCTGATGGTGGTGGAGTCAGATGAAGGACCCCACCAAAACAGTCCAAGTTAGGTCCCAAAATTGTTAAGGCCATCTTTGCATCAGATAACATGAATAATGTCACCTGTTTTTTGTTTTTTTTGCTTCGGCTGATCAACCTCTTAGTCTGTAATAGGGCTGTCATTATGGATGACCCTTATGAAAAATATAGGTCAAGATAAATGTTTTGACATAGACTTGTAGTATACTCTGTTCTATCCTCTCTATCCTTACATTAACTTTATATGTATGCTTTCTGACAAAAAAAAAAAAAACATTTCATACATGATATTTTGTTTGCAATTTTTAAATTAATGTTCCCTATTACTGCTTTTTTGTAAAAATTGTATTTACCAATGTCTATGTTCTGTTTCCTATATGTTTTTTATATCTGTAATTTACCCTTGGAACTTTTCTCCCCAGGCCTCTACTGAAAATGGACATATATCCAGCTGGACTAGCCCGGGACTTTTGAGAAAGTCGACTTTCATATGGCCGAGACCATATGATCGACTTTCAGAAAGCCAACCATGGGGAACTGCTATCTCCGTACAGTGCAGAATGGGAAAATTTCCCTCTTCTACACTGTAGTGCGATCTCGGAGTTGGTATATTTTAGTTATGGGGGGGTGTGGGGTGCTAACAGTTTTAAAGTGAGTGTTTGTTGTGTTTATTTTACATGGTCGGCTTTCCGAAAGTTAATCATATGCCCCGGTATTCATGAAGCTCGGCGCAAGGCCGGCATAAGGCTTGCGCCGGCCGTGCGGTGTATATATGGAGTAGTCGTGCCATATGCATATTAATGAAGGCATGCAGCCGCCACAGCCACGTGCATAGGAAACGTGCATGAGTGCATGTGGCGTATCGAAGTTGCGCATGGAGGCGTGTCAATGTCAGCTGTCGATGAGCAACCTAAACTGCTGAATATTATATTCTGCTTGCAATAGTAATCGCACCTGTCAGTGTCAGTGGATACTGAAACGTATGCAAATCATGCAAGATAGTCCCTGCGAACAGAAAATGAAGAAGCAAATGCAAATGCATGTTAGGGAATAACGGGTCCCTACCCTTGAACAAATGACATAAAAACCGTGTTCCCGTAGTCCAACGTAGTGTTGATAGCTATACCATGTGGAAGTGAAACATATAATATGTTAGCGCGCTGCCAGTAGGTACGTCCAGCCCAATGGAGAGGGTCACCAGGTGACCCATAATATGAGGGAGGGTACATAGCTGTGCAGATGTGTCCATAACAAAATACACGAGGAGAAATGTAGATATATGTAGTGACCGTATGTCCGAATCATATCCCATAAGGCATGTAACAGTCACATACAAAAGGTATGTCCGTATTTCACATACCAAATGTGATAGGAAATAGAATACGCATGTAAACGAAACAGAAGGAGCATATAAACAGCTACAACAATAAGGACACATGTAGGCCGAAAGGAACAGTATGATCCGTACCGTCGACTAAGATTACCACCTGTCCCACTTTGCGAGCGACAGTATCTCTGTGGGCAGATGTGTCCTGAGTGACACAAACTTGTAAAAATGGTAAATGTCCAGAGATTATAGGACATAATTATTCCTTAGACATCAAGTAATAGTTGCATTAAACAGTTTTTCTCTGTACGTATATTACATAAATGTCATAAGAAACAGAATAAGACACAGAAATGCTACAAGAATAAGCTTAGATATTGGCAAGAATTGTAAGTTCTATCTGCCAAACTGAGTCGGCCTGTAAAATGTGCTGTGTTCACTGCAAATGTCACACTGTGGCCAATTGAAAAGATGCAAACACAACCGTCGACTGTGGGGAGGCATTGTCCACAACAGTCAGATATGTGTAAGGAATAGCTTGGACATAGGAAAAGGTGCCATCCTACCAATGAGTACAACAGGCTGGCAAAATCCAGAAGTCAGCAGTATAATCCGAACTTGTATGTGACACAGTCGAACGGGTAGTACCCGGGTATACCAACCAAGTAATGAAAGTGAAGTATGGGCGTGTACCCATGTGCGTGAGGTATAGCATGTGGAAAGCAAACATGGCAGGGTAGTCCACAGAACCAGAAAGGTACCTGACACATGTAGGGTAGTCAGTGTGTTACTCTGGCCATGTCATGGGCCAACAACCAAAGTACTGATCTATGGGGTGTGTGGAATTTGCGTGTGAGGGGTGGGTGGGTAATGGTAAAATCCTCAAAGGCGATACTGTGTCGTAAGCAGAAAAGGTGAACCGGAGATGTACGAGGGAGCAGCGGGTGAAGTGGAAAGAAACACAAACACATGTAGAAACAGCTGCAAGACAAGCAGACAGGCCATAGCGTAGAACACAATTCCACAAACATATGAATATGGAAATGTGCAATACAAATGTATAGATATGTCACCGTCACATACCCACAGATTGGTCCTGATGGAACTGGCCATAACAAATGCAACATACCTGGATGCATAATGGCCTACCCAGCATACCCTCCACATCACACAACCCACCTCCGTACCAGAACGTCCACCAAATCCAGCCGTACTTGGCCTACTGGTCCGTTGCAGACACAGCTACACACAGTGACCCCTATGCATATGTAGTAGGCATTGTCACCCTAGGCAGTGTCAGGATTGCAAACCATGTATCCCCTGCATGTAAAACCCCCTGCACATTTTTGTAAAGCCATAAAAATCTTCGGTATCTGACTTGTTTTGGTCTTGTCCAATTTTTGGAATATCCCTCATGGGATAACTAACCTGTGTAAATAGTAGAATGGGTATGATGACATGATGTCCAATCCTGTAGATATCTGGACACATGTCAGAACATGCAGTAGAGGTCCATGACACTGTCCAGCCCTAAGTGGTCATGCATAACCTACTACCCAGGATAAAACACCTTCCTGTGACGCACATTTCCCGACATGAATAGGAGGGAGAATATATTGCACACATTCGCATAGTGGCAAATGGCATGAGGGTGAGGAAGACACTGACATAAACAGTATAACCCTGATCAAGTGTGAGGGACACTTACTGTGTACAGGCGTGACCGACCATACCTGTCAACCTGTGTGAGCAAGATATCTGGACAGAGCCATGAATACAAGTGAGACAAAGGTCCAAAAGCAGGGACAATTTGTAAAGATAGCTCTTAGAAACAGAAATATGATAGAATAACAGTTTGCACATTGGTATTAATGTCCGAAGTATGAAGTCTGAAACCCAACTGTCTGTCAGCACGTTCCGACTTCAGTCTTTAGTCTTTAATGATGAGCTACTGCTGTGCCAGAACACAACAGTGTATTACAGAGGTCCGTACCAACTGTCCAGATATTCGCAGAATGACCAGAGTTTTGCCTCATATTGTTGTTGTGTGCCTCCGACAATCTGCACCTGTCTGGTAAATAGCTGAGGATTGACATCACCAAATAATGAGAAATATTTTGAGTTTAAGACTCCACATCCTTCAGAAAAGTCATGCTAATGCAAAATCTAGTATTCTATCAACGTTCTAAGCTTGTAAGAGCAATAGTTAAAATGTGTCCCTATTTGTCCCCCCATCATATAGGCTTTGCACAGATTTGGTGCTCTAAGAGGTTGAGAGGTATGGTCCGTACATATTTACAGTAACAACCCTTCACATTTGTGTAATGTACAACTGCATACCTGTAGTCACTTCATGTCCAAAATAATAATCCCTGTATGACTGAATACAGGTAATAGTCAAATGTGAATGGGAACACCCCTCACCGTGGAGTATGGACTGTAACAACCCCACCCATAATATGTACTGCCAACAGAATAAGTTGCTGACAGGTGCCCAAACACCTGTGTCTATAAACACAGGTAAAAATTCATAATAGGAAGAAACTCCCTGTCCATATGCTTCGTCTGACATTTGAACTCGGCCAGGGAAGTTCCGTTCACCAGGCGGACAAGCCTAAATCCAGATCACTACATGAACACCCTAACAATCAAAGACCTGTATGTGCCAGGACTATATGCCTTGGTGTTCTGCATATCCTTGGAGTGATTAACAATGCAGCTGCGGTCCACAGCAGTAGGCAATAGGGAATGTGTAATATGTAGTACCGCATTTTTCCCAGCAGGAGAATGGATGCCTGCGTTGTAAGTGAAGCGGTGAGGCGGATGTTGATGTAGCTAAGTACTATGGGTATGCATATCAATGAGGCAGAACACCAATAGAATAGTGGTTCCGGCATCCGGCCAACGTGAATGCAGTCCCGGCTGACCTACGACCACTGCACATATAACTTTAAAGTGTAATGAATGCGTTCGTGCTGTACACACATTTAAATATGTAAAGGTGAATGTGTGTTTCACATCAGTCCATAAACCGGAATACAGATATGTAACTGTTACGGTCAGAATTATGAAAGGCCACTTAAGCACAAATATCTATTAAACATATGTAACCCACAATAAGGATATGCAACTGCGCCTGTGTGTGTGTAATCTGCTCACAGCATAGCAAATGAATGCTGTTTTCTCCACGTCATATATACATGGCTCATACCTGTTAACCCCGTAAAGTACGAAACTGGACAAAGCCATGAAAACAACTGGTACAAATAGGGACAATCCCCAGATATTGCCCTAACAAACATAGAAAGTGGATAGAATAACAGGTGTGTCACTAGCATGGATTCTCTGATGGGTATGAAGTCGTAACCTGAAATGCTTGTCATTATTTACCAAAGTCAGTCTTTAATGATATGCCACTAAATTGCCAGATAGACACAATTTTATGAAAAACGGACCAAAGATAAGAGGCAAACAGCTGTACATTCAGCGAAAATCTGTACAGTTGAAAGGTATGATTTGGATATATATACACATATATCCACAGACTTAAACCAAAGCAAATTATGAAATGAGGAATGTACAGACATATGTATATATGTACATACATATATATATATATATATATATATATATATATATATATATATATATATATATATATAAAATCTATACACACACGATACATGAATAGATATATACACAACAAACATATGTCCCTGTAGATATAACACATGTACATAAACAGGTCACGGTATAGCTATTATGGATAGACAGACAGACATGCATGAAAGGTGAATACACTGCTGCTTTCCAAACCATTGCCCGGAAAGTACAAGTGTGACAGGCCTGCAAGTTCTACACTTTAAACATGAATATAGGTGTCCTTTGCAGGACTCCAAAAATTGATCCCGTACGAAGTGCGAACCATCATTGACACAAAAGAAGTCACAGCTGCAACTACAATATAGCTGTACATGCAACAGTAGCAGGTGCAAGGGTAATAACATATGGGTCGATAGAATGTATAGCGTACGACCTGATATCCGGAGAGTGGGGAGTGCTTAGAAGTGTCTTCACACTTTATTATCGCTCACATTAAACATGTTTAATGGGTACTGTGGAGGGGTGTCAGGTATAGGAATCATGGGTATGCAGAAATGGGCATAGGTGTTGGTTGGCACAGATTTATTAGGTCCGCCCCATGGGAGTGATCAATATACCTATGTGGGTATAGCACACGCCTATATTCTCCAAAAAGGTTCAACCCATCTACTGGATATTGTGTAAACCATTGGGGGAAGACGTAGGGACCTATATCAGTGTCATGTAGGTGATTATCATGGATGGACATGCGTACGACCAAGATGGTAACCATACCTGCCAAACTTTCAGAATAAGACAGCTGGACTAAGGCATAGTACATGAAATACAAATAGGGACTATATTAAATATACCCCAGACAAAGTCAGAACATTGATAGAATAATGGCGTAGTCAGGAATACGAATGTTATGAGAGTTAGTAATCATGAAATAGAAATGTCAGTCATTATTATCTAACCTCACAGTCCATAATGCCTTGCCAGTAATTTACCAGAAAGGCACATTATTATGACAAATGTACCAAAATCATAGGTCAAACCTCGGGACTTTTACCCATAATGTGTACAGGTGAGAGGCATGAAGGTAACCCGTCCTAAATAACTGTACAGAACTAGTGATACTAGGTGGACAGGTGAGAAGAAAGACATCAGGACAAATGACAAAACATGTACAAGTGAAAAGCATGTACTTCGACAAATGTGAATGACAACATATGCCCTGTGAAAGTCAATGTGGAAGGTTAATAGACTCAAAAGACATGTGTCCCTCAGGGTGTCATGCAGTGTCACCGATACAGTGTCCAGTCCCCCATATGCGTACGTGAGCTCTGCCACTGACGGAAAGCGCAAATACTGGCGTACACATAAGGTACATGATAGAATAATTAGTGTGGATAAGCACCTGTTGGCCTTTGTGAGGAATACAACCCTCTGGGACGGTGTGTCCTGCAATAGGAATGTAATGGCATCTGTAATGCTGCCATGTATTGTGTGTATTGGTGTAAGAAAATTGATATCCTGTATCAGAAACACACCTCGCAACTGTACAGATTTCACAGAATGTGCAGATCTTTGCCTCATATGTTTGGTGTGTTCCTCTTAAAATCTGTACCTTTCTGGCAAATACCTGAGAACTGTAGTCATTAAATAATGACAAACATTTGAGTTTAAGACCCCAAATCCTTTAGAAAAGTCATACTAATGCAAAACCTATTATTCTGTCAACTATCTACGTTTGTAAGAGCAATATTTAAAATCTGCCCCTATTTGTCCCCCCATCATGTTAGGCTTTGTCCAGATTTTTTGCTCTAGGAGTAGAGGTATGATCAGAAACAGATGTCTGAGGAAACAGCATTATCGACTGCAAGATAATTCAGAAGGTATGAAAAGCGCTGCAGTAGGAAGTTCAGTATTGGCCATAGGTATGTGCTGACATGTCAAATGACACAGCAGTCATACATGAAGTACCTATAGGGCTGTCACCTTTACAAATGATGACAGTGGGACATACCCACAGCCATGCATACACCACAAATAGACATAGCACACAGCAAAGCCTAGGCCATGATACATGAAGCCTCCAGCGTGTATGAGTAGAGTGAGAGTACAGCAAGGAAAGATGTCTGCCAAGATATTCAGCAAACTCCTGTAGGGGCGTGCAAGACCGCCCGTAACACGAACATTGCACGGACAATGTTGGGATTTGCAACATACCCCATTTGTATGTGAAAGCTATGCAAATGATGTAAATATGCGATACATGAAACAGTAAGCTGTCCGTGCAAGAGCAGAGTTATGTGCAGAAATGTACCTGGATGTTAGGTGACTAACGTTCTGCACATTGCTAAACAGAGCAATGACAGCTGCAAATACAGTATGAATACAGTCGACGAAGCATGCCAATGTCCAAATCTAAGGCCAGTGGCATTATTGTCCATTGGATATCTATAAAGCTGTAGTTGTCCTCCCCCGATCTCTGGTGTGGAAGCGTAGCGCAGCGCCACGAGAATGTGCTGCACTTCAAAACAAGTCAAATATGTATAATATACATACAAAATGTAGGTTTAGTTAGATGTTAGTACGCCATGCATATGAATGGCAAGCTGGAGACAACATGGCTACTGCGTACTGGTTGTTATGTATGGAAGCACTCTGTCAGAGATGTAACAAAGCATTTGTAGGCAATCTGATGCAAGTGAGGCTGAGGATAGTGAATCACAACATGTCATGCCATATGGGCCAAGCCTCTACAGTGTAGTGTAGGATAAGGGGACTATTAGAGTAGAAGATAGGTGACAACGTGAGTGTGTATGTATAAAACACTGTAATCTCACCGGAGCAGTGTCACATGTTTGCTGTCAGTACTCAGTAGAAGAGGCATGTTATGAGCTATCCTAGGGGAAAGTCAGGAGACTGATGGTGTACGCCATGGATACCACTGATGTGACCTGCAAACCTGCCCATAGTGTGTCTGCGCCCGTGCGCACCAGTAAGCCCGAGTAAGCATGTGTGCATGCATGTTAGCCCGTGTGCGCGTGTTGAAGAACAAGTAAGCTAGTGTACGAATGGTGAAGCCCGTGTAATGTCGTGTATGCCAGTGTTCGCGTTTGTAAGCATGTATACATGTGTACTACACACATCACACACGTACTGCACACTCAGACACACATGCT
Source organism: Protopterus annectens (assembly GCF_019279795.1). Taxonomy (NCBI): domain Eukaryota; kingdom Metazoa; phylum Chordata; order Ceratodontiformes; family Protopteridae; genus Protopterus; species Protopterus annectens. The sequence goes on along the minus strand of NC_056728.1, from coordinate 790,234,737 downwards.
GCCAATACTACACACATCAGTGAAATGGCACATGGATGGGGAATACATCATCAGAATTAGCAGTGCTGTAAACTATGCTACATTGATGGTCATAGCTGCAATGCATCATGCCTGCTGATATACACCTGAAAGTAACACACTGTGTTAACAGCATTCTAACATCAATACAGTGGAATAAAGTCACTGTGTGCATCAGCACCAGGTTAGTCTGATCCTGCATCAATGTTACACATCACAGGTGGTGGCACAGGTAACATCATATGCACAGGGTGTGGTGTTACATTTCCAGAGCTGCCATTGAGCCATCAAATTTACACATAGGTGTGTGTGTGTGAGGGACAACGGTTATTGCATGGCCCAATGGTGATGCAATGGGTTTGTGTATGTGATAGTCCTAGCTGTTTGTGGTAAGTGTGTGTGTCTGCATATACACAGGTACAGCATGTGTCAGCCATATACAGGAGGTTGTGGGACAGTCACAGACCATACCTGCCAGGCTGTAGAGATTGCCATTACTGGCCATGGACACCCCTCCATGCTTCCAACACTAATCCAGTCCTGCACCTGTCAATGTATACACATACAGTCCTGGGATCTGTACCACAACCTGTGGATAAACGTGAGTTTGTAATGTTAACCTGAGTTGCATAAAATTGTCAGTTACTACATACAGATATGAGCCATACTCACCCTCCAAAGTAATAACCACTGCTGACTATTGCCAAGATGTGCATACGACCATTCAAAGGTGCTGTACTAACATTGTTTCCAATGCCCGTGTAATACCCAGCAACACAATAACTGGTCACTACACAAGTATAACCCACGATCACTACAGCACACAGTATGTGCACTATCACAGAGCCATAGCAGATGTGCATACATCTAAGGTGATCATGTACAGATAATGCAGCACATTCAAGAGTGATAATCCCAACATACATATATATATATATATATATATATATATATATATATATATATATATATGTAGATAGATACATACACACACACACACACACACACACACACACACACACACACACACACACACACACGTGGCAGGGTTGGGAGCAGAACACAAACGTAACCACTGTACCACACAACAGCATTACGCAGTTACAGAACGCGCTACCATAATTAGTAGATCACAGCATTCACATAGGCATACGTCTAGCCTGCAGACAGCAGCATCAAAGGCAAAGATGCCGGACGGATGTTATGGAGAGTGAATAGTGTAAAAGCAATGTACTGTTGTCATGCAGTTGGAAACACCAACACACACTTGGCAGGGCTGAGAGTCGAACATACACCTAACTACCCTATCACACTACAGCATGACACATTTACAGAATGTGCTACCGAGATTACTAAACACAGCAGTCCCAGAGGCATACTTCTAGGTGTGTGTCATCATCTGCAAAGGCAAAGACGTCCGTAGGAAATATCTGTTGTATGAGGCGTCTAAAGCATGACTGAGTCCCCTGGCGGACAGGAGCATGTGTGCGCACACACACACACACACACACACACACACACACACACACACACACACCCACACACACACACACACACTTGGCAGGGCTGGGAGTCGCATATACACCTAACTACCCTGTCACACCACAGCATGACGCATTTACAGAATGCGCTACCGAGATTACTAAGCACAGCAGTCCCAGAGACATACTTCTAGGCGCGTGTCATCATCCGCAAAGGCAAAGATGTTGGTAGGAAATATCTGTGGTGTGAGGTGTCTAAAAGCATTACTGAGTCCCCAGGCAGACGGGAGCATGCGCGCACACACACACACACACACACACACACACACACACACACACACACACACACACGGCAGGGCTGGGAGTCGAACACACCTAACTACCCTATCACACTACAGCATGACGCATTTACAGAATGCGCTACCGAGATTACTAAACACAGCTGTCCCAGAGGTGTATTTCTAGGCACGTGTCATCATCCACAAAGACAAGGATGCTGACAGGGATTGTATAGAGAGTGATCAGTCTGAAAGCATATAGACATATTACTGTCCCACAGTAGACGTAGACAAACACATGGCAGTGGTGTGATTGGGGCAACTTAAGATTTATGGAGCACTACATCAACAATACATAGACACGGGATGCACCACAGACAGTACACCCTTCAAGATAGTCGACCAGTGTGTACTCGGTAGGCATCCATCGTGACGTTGAAAATGGACATCTGTTGCCTGGATGACCACCATGGCTATACAGGATGTCAATGGCCATGCCCATGCACAGAGGGACATCACCGACACAAGGTGTCACTGGCCATGGCCACACACTTAGTAATACACGTCCTTTCAGACTGTACTGTGTGTCAATCTACACAACGGTGTACTGGGCATGCTCACATACTTAGCAGTTGCAAAGGGCCATCTTGCATGCAGACGGAGTCTCAACACGCAAGGGCTCAGTTTGGACTGCCCTGTGTGTCCATCTACACAACAGCGAACTGGGCATGCTCACACACTTAGCAGTTGCAAAGGGCCATCTTGCATGCAGATGGTGTCTAAACACAGAAGGGCACAGTAAGGTATAACTGTCCCCACACACAGGGTGGTCACACACATGCAGTGACCAGTACACACTCAGCTGCCATCACAGCTGTCATTGGTGCAGATCACAGACGTACACACCGCAGTCTACACTGTAGCCCTCAAGACATCACCATAGAGCCATACATTACCACAACACCATGTGAAGCATGACCAGTGGACTGTACAGAGGTCTACAGCAACTGTGCAGAGTACACATGTACCGACAGGGTTCCAACAGGTGTTATGCATTGCAGTGATACCACTATACATGACCAGGTCAGCTCAAGACATACCAGGGGCCCCAGGTCTTACACAGCTGTGAGTCCCAGGTCTTACACAGCTGTGATAGATGAGTGTTGCTGTACACCAACGAACACACATGTTTGGATATGTCATACATGTGATTGTAGTGGATGTGTGAATGGACCACACACACAACACATATGTACATAGCTTAGCCTTTGCTGTCCCCCGTGCAGAACAGTGGCCTAAGCAATCATACGCATGCAAATGGAAGGTGGGTCCATGTCTGTTGAATGCTCACAGTACAGGAGGTAGCAATGTTGACCGAGGACACATTCCCCTGTAGTAGTCGCCCATGACACCCGTGATATCATACCACAGTCCATGTGTTATGTATGTCAACACACATGTCCACCAATAGCAATGCATACAAACATGGCTACAGGAGACACATGTAGGACCAACACACATGTACAATCTGTACTGTGCATGCAGCAACCATGCATGTGCAGTGACCGATGTCCGTAACACAGCTGCGCCTAACTACAACATGCAGTCGCAATGCATCCCCATCATTGACACCTGTATATGGTGACATACAGACAGTATGGTTGGTTGTACATCACGTATGGAGGGATGTGTGTACATAAAGTGGTGATCCACCTGTGTAGATGTATGTGTGCAGGGGATGGCTCACAGGTGTGTCACACGCAATCCTGCCATGCCATGTGCAAATAGTATTCTATGTCACTGTTACTTGACGGTGATGACATAACACATAAACAGCAGCCAGGTGTTACCAACTGTATGTCACATGACACCTGTAACACTTACATCCTCCCGTGTGCATACAGCAACACAATTGCCAGACATAGCGTTGGTACACATAATGCAGACAATACTGCTGCATGTCTATCAAACATCTCATCATATGGCAGGTGTATCATTCCCAGGACTGCCATGTGTGTCCTCTTGTGTGACCACATATGCCACATATGGTGGGGATTACGTCCCAGTTGTTACACATCCCTGTACACCATTGTAGAGATCGGTACATACTGCAGTGTGGAAAGCATGACGTCAGCAGGTGTGGTGCATCACACACATCGGCTATCCGTATACACATTTCTGGTCACTACAGAGTGTGTGTGTGTGTGTGTGTGTGTGTGTGTGTGTGTGTGTGTGTGTGTGTGTGTGTATGTATGTATGTATGTATGGCTGTCTGGTGCTTGGTGTGAGGGTGTATGCTACCATACAGTGAAAACAGGATCACTAACCCCTCATGGTGACTAACCCCTCATGATGATGCAGTCTACTACCCTGTTGATGCCATCGGTCCCAGCCGTACTGGCTACTTGTGCATGTTCCTTCTCTGTGCCAAGTCGTGTGGGTGCAAAGTACTGCGAGGGTGATGACCACATAGGCAAGGGTCCTCACCTCAACACTATGGGGTGTGCATTATAGTGCTGTAGACCCCATGAATGTGGCCATGTTCCTGTAATGTGACAGGCTATTACTGCTACACAGTGTGGCCTCATGCTATCAAGTGGCCTCTAACGTCATCATTGGCCAGACTGCTGTGTACAACCCCTGCACCATGTCAACATACCTGTAATGTTTCCTGGTATGTATGTCACATCTGTCCGCTGTAGCCTGTTCAACTGACCACATGCTTCAAGTGCAGTATATGTGCGGACATCTGTGTCATGTTCGACTTTCCAACAGTCAGGTTGAGGGTACGTTTAGCATGCTGATATTGCCATACGTGCCTGTGAGTACTACACAGTTACACATGGGGGACTGCAAACACTGCTACCTGTAGGCACATGCCAGTACACCATAGGAGGGAACCTGGGCATCATTACCAACATGCTGTTACTGTTGTAACAGAGACACATACTGTGAACATATCACAATGCATGCTGCACCTTGACTACATGGTATGACTGGTGCATGTCGACAGTACACCACCAATGTCACATATACATCTCTCAGTATTCACACACAACCAATGCAACATACACATCCCTCAATATGCATACACAAGTAATGTTAGATACACCTCTCACTATTCTGTTCACCCTGTGCATCAGACCATTTGAGCATATCCCTGCACCAATGGTGTGGATGACAGGGATGCGGCACAGGCTTCATCATATGCACAGGATGATACTGTTTGCCAGGGGCATAGGCTGCACCAATGGATGACATCATGTGTGTGGGTAAGGGCCGGTGATTTGATTAGACATGTCTGTTCTGTATGCATGTGGGTGTTGTGGAGCCCTACAGTTGTGTTTTCTGTGTGCGTGTATGTGTGCACACAGTTCTGTCATTTGTGAGGCCTACACATTGGTATTATCAACAGCTCCAGATTGTACAGACCAGGTTGTACAGCTCACTGCGACCAGCCATGGCCACATGTCCTGTGCCTGCCAGGGGTTGCACGGGCACTACCAGGTGGAGGTACAGAATGGCTACTGTCCGACGACACATGGCCACTGGAACCGTATCCCCACTGGGAACATCCAGGGCCATGTCCACCTGGCCTGCTGTGTCCTGGTGTGGACAGCGCAGCACCAGCTGCACTGCTACTGCTACCGGCACTATGGTTGCAGCCATGTGAGGTGGCATGCTCATGTTGACCTGCACTAGGTGGTGTAGCTGGCCTACGTCCACGTGGCCTACGCCTCACCCCTACCAGATGTTCCAGCACAGACAGCTCACGCTCGTAGATTGCCATGCCACAGTCAAGGATTCTGACCATGTCACCCAATTGCCTGTCCAGAATATCAGCAATCTGCTGTTGAGCACCTGCCAATGCCTGGATGTTGTTGTTTAGGGTACTGATAGCAGCCCTCTGCAGCCTCTGCCCTTCTCTGTTCTGCCATTCAGCACGGGCCTGTGTTGCCATTACAGTCTGGAACATGCGTCTGGTGATTCCAGCTGCTGCGCTATGTCCTACAGGTGCATGTCTGCCAGAGGTCCTCCTACGAGCAGCACCAGCCACATGCCTGTGTGGCACATCTGTAGTCAGTACACTGCCACCATGGTGTGGAGACACACCTTCTGTGACAGCCACACCTTTCTGTTCAACGCTAACAGACTCTGACTGTCCTTCCTCTATGGCCACTGTTGATGCGGTATGTGTTGGCAGCTTAACTGTGTGCGGGGAAGAGGGGGACATAGCTGGGATGGCGACCATTGGCACAAATTCAGCCCAACATCCCTGCCTGTACCTCATGCATATGTTCATCACTGCTAGCATCTGTGGGGACACTATCAGATGGACCGCAGGAGGGTAACGCACCTACATCACCTGTGAATACAAAGAAAGACTCTAAATTACAATAGACACACACACACACACACACACACACACACACACACACACACACTGACACACACACACACACACAGACACACACACACACACACACACACACACTGGCACACACACACACACACACACACACACACACACACACACACACACACACACACACACACACTGACACACACACACACACACACACTGACACACACACACACACACTGACACACACACACACACACTGACACACACACTGACACACTGACACACACACACACTGACACACACACACACTGACACACACACACACACACACTGACACACCATGCATGTGATATGGCAGATGGCATGCAGCATGCTTGTGATACAGCTGACAGCATGCAGCTCAGACATCAATAGTATTTGTAAGCATACCCCCTGGAATGCACGCTACAGCAGGCAGGTATCACATTGCGGTGTTGTCCATATGCCCTACAGATAGAATGCACGTTGAGCAAATGTGCATGGGCATGGTAGGGGACTGTGAGCCGTCTACATTGCTGTACAGTGGAAAGTACAGACACTGTGCCATTGCATGGCATCATGAGGCATCTATATTGCTAAACAGTGCATGATATGTACGCATTGCATATCCAGAACTGCATGCATACCCATGACATACCTGTGGATTGTGACCTACGATGCTGAGGTGTATACACACCAAACCATGCTGTGTCATGTGACAGATCACTGGAGGACATACAGATGACACCCCTACATGATGACTACAGAGTGTTAGCTGCCTGGCAACCATGTCTACACATAGCGGACCTGTCACATCACCATTTCACACATGACATTGATGTACCACGCACACAAGGTGCACAGCTAACAGTGATGTCCTACGGCAGCAAGGGAAAAGTACAGTATCTGTGGCCTGGTGTCACTGTCAGTGGAATCTGTAAAGGTGACTACCATTATGCTATGACACAGACATCATGTTCAACACATCTTATGAGGTAGATGTCACTGACACCTCCACCAGCTGTGCACAGGCATTTAAGATGTGCAGGGTACCACATCACCTGTACAATCGGTCTAGTATGGCTGTAATTGGACCATGTGTGGACAAAGTGGAAGAGTGTGTATCCACATCCCATCTACTGTGTGGCTACGTGTCTCCGGCCAACCCCCATGGCCATGTGTGCACATGTGTTGGTCATGTATGGTATGGCCATCTATCACACATGTCTCTGTTGTCCCATATGACATACACCCATAGATGTTAGATATGTCACCATCCACAGAGCTATGCAGACAACAGGTGTATGTGTGGTATGTGGGGTATGGGTTATGGGAAATTGTGACAATATTGCAACCAAAACGCTACGTGTCTGAGACATGTTGGATGGAACATCACAATGTGTGAACCCATTGCAGGGGCATATAACACAATGGTGATGCCTGTGGTCTGCCCATATCACTGCTCACTGTGCGGTACTGGTTTGTGTACCACACGTTTTGTTCCACTGTATAGTACATATGCCTCCATTGTACAACACCTCCACCATTGTATGCACAGCTGGACACACATGTTGCAATGACAAATACTGTAGTTTCATGTCTGTGTGTCATTTCATTTGTATATATTGCACATGGGTGGCCTGTGTGGATGATGGGTGATGCGACCTGTATATCCATGTATTAACTGGCCACATGGTGAATAGATCTATGCTTTGACATGCCTGATACCGATGACAGTCTCACCTGCAACGGACTCTTGTCTGTGCAGCATGCCAGAGGTGCCTGTATAGGGTGACATAGCAGTATGAACATTATCCACAACTGTATGACAGCCACAGGGTGCACAGTGGAATTTAACACATTCGCCTGTACAATAGCATATAGTAAGCACATGTGTGCATACCATACCTCTCAACCTCTTAGAACAATAAATGTGGACAAAGCCTACTATGATGGGGGACAAATAGGGACAACTGTGACATTGCTCTTACAAACTTAGAACTTTGCTAGACTAATAGGTTTGCATGCACATGGTTTTTACACGGAATGTGCAGTCATAAACACAAATGTATGTCATCATTTAATGGCTCCATTCCACAGCTATTTGCCAGAAAGGGACAGATATTAAGGGGAACACACCGACAATATGAGGCAGACATCTGGATATCCTGCAAATACCTGTACAGTTCAGAGGTATGGTGCATACACAGGGTAGCATAACATAGCATGAAGAATGTGTGTCCACATACCTTGCATATGTTGTTACATTACATGATGTACACTGACACATGCACATATGTGGGATATACTGGCCATATTTTCAGTACTGACTTACCAGGCAACTCCAGGCTCATTGGTTGGGAGACACCCACCTCCACGATGGCAGCTAGTGTTTGTGGGAGCTGTTCTGAGGGTGTCCCCAGACTGGCCAGTAGCTCCTCTGTATGTGTGAGTGGAGGCTGTTTTGGTGGCCCACCACCTATTCCACCTTTTTCCCTGGCGATTGCAGTGGCACACTGTTTTGCATGATGTATCAAGTCCATGCAGTGTCTATGCACCTGCTGGTAGGTGCGGTTATGGCCACCCACTTCGTTGACCCTCCTGTGAAGATCCTGCCACAGGTTGTCCCGCTGCTGTGCATGCTGTGGCACATGGCTAAATAACACCTCATAGTTCTCATGGAGGTACGGGATTATGACATCATCCTCCTGTCGGTTGTATGCTGGTAGGTGTGTACGAGGCACTATCTGTAAGACATGATGAAGGTGACAGGTCACATTTACAGACATGTACAGTGATACTGTTGCACATACATTTCTAGTACAGCTGCACAGTTATCTTTGCAAATCAGCATGACACTATCATGACTGGCATGTATGTGTCACACACATGTAACACCCATTATGCATTGGATATCATCCCCATATATGTGTGTCACCTCATTAGTGTTCCTGCTGCATGTGATGTCTGTCTTCATGTGGGCATGTCTGTTTGCCTGCACTGGTGTTCTTACCTATCTGCACATGCCTGATGCATCCACGGTAATGCTGTTGACCTTGATGCTGTGTATATGTCACATATCACCACAGGCACAGCCTTACTGGACTTGGGCAGTGACAATGTACCAAGTACGCTTGGAAACCTGTACATGCATCTGTTTTGCCATAGACATCTACACTGCACTGTACTGTACAGCTGTTCAACAACCTGCCATGGATCGCCTGTGTTGCACATGTGATACACATGGGACAATGGCAAGTCGGACGTCATTCGCAGGTAAGGTTATCGACTATAGCATGTACGGGCTGGGATTCCTAGCTGTATCCAACACCCATTATGCCACCGCGAGGGGCATCAGTGACACATTACTGATCCAGACAGTTGGTACTACATCTACCATACGGCCATCACACCATGTATGACAGGGATGATATGTGCAGCTATGTGGACAGGGCTGCATGGTATGGTGGGAGTATATCACAAGTATGGCACAGGGATCTGTCCAGCATGTGGCCATCCTAGTCATAGGACGGTGGTTGCTCATGATGTATGTCTTTCAGATCAGGCTATGGACATGTGGCATGTGTAACAGGATAGTGTGGCATATGTCTGTATGCAAGGTGGATAGCATGCTGCATACTGGAGGTGAGTATTGTGGAGGCTGGTATCGGCCATCCACGCATGGGCTCTACCCCTGGAGGGTGACATGTGTCAAACGGGTGCTGTGTATCCTGTCCAATGATCTCCATGCTCATGGATACCACCCTGTCATGTCATGGGTACCTCGGATGACTACCTAAAGGGCCAGGGAGATGTCTCCAGCTCAGGGAGGTGTACTGCACAACACCATCCCTAACACAGAGTCCATAATGTTGACCACAGCCAAGGTGTTACTTAATGGGCACAGGGATATTTCCCTAGTGGTGTCATTGCTGATATCATCCACCAGAATGTGCACATACGTCACACACCTCACACACACAGCCCATTCTGTATGTTGTTCACAACACTGTGACAACTATTGCCCATAGGTCATGGCCATTCACATCCTCACATACACAGATGGCTGACATTTGTCTGTGTGGTATGGGCTGCAATGCGGGTGGGGTACAACACATTAACCCTGGTTTACTATAGCTGACACCGTGTGATATGCACATGTCACTGTAGCACCTTTAGTAGTTGTGAGTCTGTCAACAGGCCACCAGTAGAACACTCCTGTGACATACAAAGGCATTTGTAGTCAAACAGCCGTACTGTCTTTTATATCTGTACTGCTAACATCTACATTGATAATGATTCATGGACTTGCAGGCCATACCCGGCAGTCTTCTGATGTGGTGCCACCAACCATGACTGTCGTCAAAACTTGTGGGTTGATATTATCCAACACCCTATCTGTAATGTATGGGCATGCTCGGCACTTGTTCAGAGCTTCTTGGCATGTTATGAGCTACTACTTAGTTTAGCACCCATTTCACACCAGTCCTCATAGGTACACTGTCTGCCCATACATTTCCAGCTTGCTTACAGTACAATGGCTGTCGTACACACATCATTCACATATCTTGTGAGACATGATGGTTTATACAGCATGTCCACCTGGCACATACCACTTATATACAGGCATGTCCAACTGGCACGTAACAGTGCTATTGCCTGTCACTATGATGACTATGTTGTACATGTGGCAATAGAGCTATTCTCATGTACACAGTCAATGTACACCTCCCAACATACAACAGTACAGCCTGTGGGGGATGCACATATGCAGCCCTGATGGGGGTTATACTGTCACCAACCCTGACTGCACCTGACAGTCATGTGGGGATGTGCAACACTGGCAACACACCCCACTCATCACATAGTCCCACATGATCCCCACCACAGGCCACACATACGGAGACACCTTGTACAGTACCCTTCCATACTCTGTGTGGGCATCAATGGCAGCCCACATCGCCAAACACAACCACACCAACCTATAGCCCACAGACACGTGTGCCCATCACATACAGCCAATAGGGTGTCATAACATACACAACACACCTGTCATAGGTGACTGTCGGTGGTCACACTGCTGTTCCACTCAGCAGGCTACACAAGGCGATAGTCACTTACATCCTGCTGTCAAGTAACTGGTTCTGCAACATAATCTATGCACACATGCCACAACTCAGCAGGTGTGATGTGACTGTCATTTCCCATGTTTGTGTGACTGAAGTTGTATCTCAGGGCACAGACTACGTGTGCAGGGACATGCAATAGCCCACCAGTGTTGTAGCCCTGATGGTGTGGTCCGAGCCCTGGGGAGCATTTTGCGGTCATCTGGACCTGTTGCCACTGTACGAGTGACTGTGTCACTCCCAAAAGTCGTCCATGCTTCTGTCATTCCACAGGTGTCTGGTATATGTCCACTTTGACAGACCTGGTCAAACATGATGCTGTGGCACAATTGACCTGCACCTGTCAGCCCTGGGAGTACGGATCACATGTTGGACTCTTGCTGCTTTTATACTGCCTGTCTTGCACAGTGTCCAATAACAGTCACCATCAGAATGGGAACTGGCTAGCGAAACATGTGGTCATGTCACACAATACTTGACATCATCCTCTGTGACGCATGCAGGCAAGGCACACCTGACACTGCACCACTTCAATATCTCTGCAGTGACTGGGACCTGCCTCTTGGCTCACACCTGATACTGCACCACTTCAATATCTCTGCAGTGACTGGGACCTGCCTCTTGGCTCACACCTGATACTGCACCACTTCAATATCTCTGCAGTGACTGGGACCTGCCTCTTGACTCTGCAGAGCACACCTGCAATGACTGGTTATAGACAGTCCGTACCTCTCAGGCAGGTACCTGGACTGGCACACCCATAGCTGAGGTGTCCCCATATTCCACTATGTTGTACACACATCCCGGCTGGTTATTTAGCACAATGCATCACAGGTGCTCCACGTGCAAACAACTGTGTCCGGAACTGCTATGCACAGTATTACCAGCTGTGGATTCAACATACCCCACGGTTACCAGACCTCATTTCATGGTGTACTGGACAGTTGGGCTCATACTGCTGATACTAATGTAAGACTGACAGTAACCCACACTTAACTGTGATAGCCGCACATGTACCGACAAATTAGGCGTACGCTGTCCGTGAGTCATAACCTCCGCTCGGCTGGTTCGACCCATACACACCACCTCCAAGACCAACAGTATCCTTGACATGGACACTACCAACATGTGACTGCTGTTCAACACCTGGGGTTATCCTCTCATTGGTGGAATCCGAACATATGCTACTCACCCTTGTTAGCCACATACCGGCACCACACACTTAACGGCATACACAGTAGAGTACTACAACACCTACTACAGATGTTGTATGACAGTGGTAGTTGACGTCATGACACACGTGCAGGTGTTCAATGCACATACAAAGTCTGAGACATAGCCCAGTGCACTTCATTAGCATGTACATGACAATATGGATCATGCTATTCCACACAGAGCCATGATGGTACACACCAGATAACAGACGACACTCTGGGGGTGCGGTTCCATGGACATACTTTACAACAGGTGAGGGCTGTTGCACAGTGGTGTACATTCCCAAGGGTGGGGTAACTCACTGGTCAGCCTCGGTAGGGCCACGGGATCCCTCATCACATACTCCATAACTAGCTACGTACACATTACTGCGGCACATTCCGAGATGTACCACAAGGCATTATGGTGGTATGTTAGTAGTCGTATGCAATACCCACATCTGCTTACACATACAACTGTCACTCTGGAACATGACAGTAACAGGTGATGTTGGCAACATGCTGTCTGATGTCTTCAATGCTAACATTACACCCTCTCACTCACTACGGGGCCACATTCCTTGTAGGAACATTGTGGTGTACCTGCGGTCACACCTACACAGTATTGACCTGCACTCTTTATGTCCTAGGACACTGGCCCCTTGTCACCCTACAAAATCCCAGGCTGTGCTGTCCACAGACCTCTGAATGACATGTCTCCCCACTGGGACACCATATTCAGTAAAGCCTTGTACCAGACATTGTGGCCCCTGACTGGCACACAGCGACAGTTATACTCCACACAGGTGGTGCCACAATGCACGACTGGGACTATCGCCCTACACACCTCACTGGACTGTTCTGCACAGCTATAGGGCACATCATCATGGACATCATTCGCTGAGTCTTTGTTGTGCTCCGGTCCTTTGATGCCAGCTGAGTTGGTCTTGTTGGGGCCAGAGCATGCCTCCTACACCTGTTGAACACCTTTCATACAGTCGCCAGAGTAGTTGATAATGACACGGGGGTCCACACAGCTTACATTGTCCTCTCGCTGCCTTTCAGCACCATTCTCCATTCTGGTATTGACAACATACACATCCACCTGCACATCACAACATATGTCTCAGGATGTTATGCAAAGTGGCTAATGGACGGGACACACACACTGAGGGTGGCATACCATATCACATACTGCATTCCAGTTACACTTGGCATACCACAGTCCTCAGTCATGGGGCCCCTCATGTTCGGTATATGCTTCCATGAGGTACAGGCTACCACTGAGGGGACTTCCCTGCCTAGCTTTACAGACCACTGCATACCAAGCACCGTTATTGATCCACCAGCTGATACAGACCCCCATCCATATGGGTGTCACTGACGGATACCTGATATGAACATCATGGCCTCAACCTGCATGACACTTGGTATGAACATCACCTTTGCAGTACACCATCCACCCACTGGTTATCACATAGGTGTTAGTCCCCTACATATATGTCGCATTGTACGTGTTTGTAAAACACATGTATGTCGCACACACTCCTGCGATTACCACATTGCCACTGTGGCATGGATATCCTTCTACGTGTCCACACTTTTCTGTACTGGGTGTGTAGCTGGTACATAGGCACCCATTGTACCTCTGAACACCGGACTTATACACACATCCATGGGTACAACACCCCACTTAGGGTGTACCTTACACAACAGCTTTACATAACTCAACATTAAAATGCCATGACGTTTATTGAGCTACGACAGTTAAAGTTTGCGGCTGATGTACAGACACCACATCTGTACACATTTGCGGACTACATACTCAGGGGTGACCTCTGCTGCAAAGACAGGGTCCATGTCTGCAAATATGTTAATGGATATACTCCGCATACACGACATAAACAATAGCCACTATGAGCATGATGCTCATGGATATATGCACACACATGACAGTGTGTGGCATGTGCTTGGGGGTTGCATTCCCAGACTGGACACTCACCATGCTTTGGGACAAGATTCCTATGTACATCACGCATGGACAGTCAGTAGCAGTGTTCTTGTGATACCTCACTTGGTGGATGGTGGACACATGTACGCCAGGGATCACTGCAGTGGCTGTACTGTGCAGAGATGCAGGTTACACATGGCTCTTCACTGGACACTACCCTAGAGAGGTGCCACTGGTGTGCACACTGTAGTTGTTTTTACACATAGACTTGCCAGACTGCATGGTACCCTGCTATGAACCTGTGGAGATATTACATGTCCTTTGTGCATGGTTACTGGAATAGCCCTTCCATTTAGATTAGCTGTCATGCTATTACAATGTCCCATGACTACAGGCCATATGTATCCTGTTATTGTACACGCCAATCATGTTCTTGTTTTTCTGTCACATCTCTTCTGCTATTCTAGTATGGGAGTAATGTTTGCGTCCTTTGCAAATGCACAGAGTGTATTATATTATTTATTTCATCATAACTGTTTATACATAAATTAATTACATACTACTCACATCACTATACGATACCTTTGGTATGCATCATATGCCTGTTCTCCTGTGTAGCATATCTGACATATCAATCTACTGTACTATACATTACATGTTTTACATGGTATCCCATAATTCAAAGCATACTTGCACAGAGGGACCACCTTAGACATGTCATTGACGTTATATGCCCATACACATGTGTACTGTTGCAGTATATCCACATATACTATCCCCTGCTATGGCAAGTACTTATTGGACATACCTTGCCAATGACGGTGGATCGTATGACATTGTTCTGTTTAAAGCCGTCATGTTGCATCCCTTGTGGTGTCTGTGCTGTTTACCTTGTGGCCCACTGCTGGACGACAACTTCTATTACATCAGGCGACTTTTAATTACTAAACCATTTCCATTTTAAAATCAGCAACTTTAATTTTTTCTCAACCAAGCCCTTTTGTTTTTCCCTGACAACTTTAAACAGGAAAAACCATACCAAACCTTTAGTTCCTAACATGTGGCTCCCTTTTTTTTATTCCTGTCGTACCCCTTACCAAAGCAACAGTGGGTATAAAATTTCTCCTTCCCATTTTTACCTGATTTTTTTTGGTTTAAAGCAATGTTTTTAACAATTTTTTTGGGGCCCCCAGGTTGTACATTTTCCATTCCCCACCCAATTTAAAACAGAAAACATGTAAACGGGTTTTTTCCAAAAAATTTCAGGGGCCCTTTAAATGTTTTTTGGTTAATTCACGATGTAAGACAATATTTTTATTATCTTTGTATTGTTTGTGTATGATTTTAACTTTTTTGTCTTGCTTTTAAAATCCTATAAGGGTTATTCCCCAAACTGTACATTTGCCGTTATAATTTTACTTTGGGCCTTTTAATTTGGTTTCTTTAACATAGGTTAATTTCCCACCCAAATGTAGCAATTTTTGGGTATTTCTTGCTATTGTTTTTCCCCAGTATTTGATCATTCAGGTTTTGTCCCCCTTGTACAGGGTTCCTTTTTATGGTTGGCCCTTCCCAATTTTTACGGGTGTATCCACTTTAAAATAGCCCTTTTTTTATTTCCCTTTTTGGCCTTTAATGGTTTGATGAAATTTTTTTTTACTCCTGTTTTTCCCTTTTGAAAATTTTTGGGATTTTAAATTTTGGGAATTCCCGAAATTTTTCTGTCCAACCCTTTGCAGGGGCGTCTCAATTCCCATTTTAGGCATGACCGAACCAAAACACCCCCCATTTCCCTACACACAGGATCCCAAAACCCCACCCAAACCACATTTTAACCAACAGGGGGGTTTAAAACAAAAAAGGCAATAACCCCAAATTGAAAGGGCCCTTGTTAACATTTTTGAAATGTTTTATTGTTCTTTTGGGTTTATTTCCAAAAAACCTTGTTCTTTTTTTTAAAATCCCAAAAAAAAAAAAATTTTTTAAAATTTTTAAATTTTTAAAAATTTTTTTTATTTTTAATTTTAAAATTTTAAATATAATATCCATATATACATTCTTTTATTTTTTATAATTTTTTTTTTTTAATTTTATATTTTTTAATATATATTATTTATTTTATATTTTTAATTTATATTATATTATAATTATATATAAAATTTTTTAAAATTTATTTTTTTTTTTTATTTTTTTTATAATACAAAAAAACATAAAAAAATACAAATTTTTAATCCAAAAAATTTTTAAAAATACACAATTAAAAACAAAAAACAAAAATAATAAAATAGTAAAAAAAAAAAAAAAAATAAAAAAAAATTTTTTAAAATAAAAAAAAAAAACACAAAAAAAAAAACCCCCAAAAAAAAAAAACAAAAAAAAAATTTTAAAAAAAATGTATTCCAAACATATAAAATAAACAATATATTATTTCAAAAACCAATATATATTTTTAAAAATTTTTTATATATTATATTATATATACACATATTATATATATATTAAAATATTTATATCACATATATATATATCACTATTATTATATATATATATATATATATATATATATATATATATATATATATATATATATATATATATATATATATATATATATATATATAAACCACACACAAAACCCAACAAAAAAAACCACACCCCCCTTTTTGGTGTTTTCATTAACTGTTTTCCTGGACTCACGTTTGTGTTGGTCACATTACACATGCCATGGGTTGTTTTCCCCCCACCCCACAGGACAGTTCTTTGTGCAGTTGTGTCCAAAAATTTTTGCATGTGTTCTACGGGGACCTATTCCATGTTTATGTTTTGAAAAACCTTACACTGATAAACCTACATGTTGGAAATAAACATTGCCATTACTAAAATGCTTTTATCTAAAAAACCGTTTGGGTTTTTTGCTGGGGTGTATCCTGCAGACATCTATGCCCCACATTGGTCATTTGAAATGTTTGTATCTTTACTGTGAGGTGATTGCATGATTGCCTGCCACTCCTGGCAGTGGTTTTTCCCTTCAGAGCAGGTGCTATTTGTTCGGGGGTGCTAATGCTGGCACCTGTTCTGTACATCATTGCCTGATCTGGTGTGGGCTTAGCCCTTTTTTGGGCTTTTGAAGTCCACCCTTTTACCAGGGGGGACTTATTCCCAACATGTGCTAATATTCTGTGACCTGCATAAATGCACCTGGGATTTTACATCCCGGGGAATGGGACCGAACATGCACGAAGTCACTGCATGTACCACTTGGACATCGGGGGTTTTTTAAAGCAGTGGGCCTCAGCGTTACTCCACACACACCCCAAGGGAAAAAATTTGTTTTTGATGAGTCCATTAAATGGTATCCCCTTTGGGTTTTGTTTTTTGTTTGGGGAAAAAAGCTCACCTTTGCTACACCTTCCCAGGGATGGCATGCGGGGGAAATGCCTGGGGCCCCTGCCTTGACACAACATCCATGTTTACTTTTTGTGACCCCCAAAGGAGGGGGGAATCCTTTTGGTGTGTAGGACAGTGCACACATTGTGATTGCCTATGCTCCAGTTGGTTGCTTCCCAATGTTGGGGGGAGGGAGTCACTGTTTCCCCCTTTTGGGGTTTTTCTGACAATCGGGTACCTACCATGTACCAAACCAACACAGCACTGACAGTGATAGGCATCTACTGTTCAGGTGTTGAGTTTTTGTTCCAATGGCTGTTGTGTACAATGTTTGAGGGCTCCCATGTGGATTCCGGGGGCCACCTATACATCCTTTACGGTGGTCGGTTTGTGCCATCCATTTTACTGTGTGTGGGGGATGTCAGTCCGGGCCTACACTGTCAAGGTAGGTTATTTCCCTCTTTGCCAAGGTACTTTTGGGCTCCTCCATCTGCCTTGCGGGCACAGGTGTCCCGGGATCCTCTGTGCCTGTGGGCCCTTTGGGCTTTTCTGTGAGGCCCCCCCCTTTTTGACCCTGCTGCAGCTTTTTCGGGGATCATTTGCATGGCATACAAAATGGGCACAGGGCCTGAAGATTTGAAAGGGCTCCACCAGATGTGTGCACCAGAATTGATTTCATAACACATGTCTTTTTTCTGGTTTTGCACCTTTTTCCTTCTTGCATTGGTGTGTTTTTTTTGAGGGGGTCATCATCCACGGCTAGTCATACCAGCACCCCCGGGGGTTGTATTTTACAAATACCTGATACAGCTGTGAGGCATAGATAGGGGGTGGTACCCCGGCTGCCAGCACACATCCATGATAATCCCCTGGCATTGAAATGACCTGGCAGTGATGGTGGAATCCCTTGTGGTTTATGTAGCACCTACCATACTCACGGGGTGGTGACTTGATTTTTTGGTGCAGTCTTCCCCCAGTCCCTCCAGGTATTTTGCCACATGGGGGAAAGGGACTATTTTGCTGGCCAACCCCCCTGAGTTGGGGGTTTTGCTCTTGGCAGGAACAGGGCATCCAGGAACTGGTGTAGTACCCGGGATCCCATGCCTGTGGACATTATATCCCCAGTTGGCCTTTTGAAAGGTACCTGTGGCAGTATTCAAAGTTACACATACCTTCATGTCCACGGGGATTTTCTGTTTTTTTGGTTCTCAGGCGGGGACATTTACTATTTGCTGTAAGATGCCCCTGTCCCCCTAAAAAGCCTACTATCTCCTTCAGCCCCTAGGTTATTTTCTGAACACTCTTCTCCTCCTCTGGGCCCGGGTGTCTGCATCATCCTCCACAACACCGGGTCTGTAACACATGCTGATGAATCACATTGGCCCTCCCAACTGTACTTTTTAAATTTCCCCCATCTGTTTTTGGTGCAGTGTTTGGGAATAAAAGGTGGTGCTTTCACACTTTATACTTTTTTGCTGTGAACACTGATGATGTCAATGTAATGTGGCTGGGTACTTTTTTTTTAAACAACCACTATTGCTGCCTTTGGTGTTGCATTACATTTGGATGGTAAATTTCCTCCCCTTTCCCATTTACATTTGTGAAATTTATACCATTTGCTGGCATGCATCCAGCAGCCTGCTTTCTTTTTACTTTCCTAGACCGGGCTTTTTTGCGTAATGTGTGTATTGCGGTCTACTGGGGGTTTGCTTTGTTTTTTGCGCCCCTATTTTTGCATTGTCCTTTTTCTTTGCAATTTGCCCCCCTATCCTGTTTTTCAGGTTTCTGCATACTTTTACCGGATTCCGTAGTTGATTTTTTAAATTTCTCATTGTATACCAATTTTTCTTAACATTTCCTTCTTTTCTTCCCCCGACCTTCCTGTTTGTGCTATTGTTTGCTGCATCCATTACCGGGTTTGGGGATTTCATCCTCCTGGCACCATGTGCTCTCAAAACTATACCTTCCTACCCGTCCTGCAGCTTTGCTTAGCAATGGCCAGGCCAGATTTGCATTGCTCCAATTTCTTACATGCGGTGGCCCCCCTCTGCTGATGTTATGATCACCTGATACACTCCTTGGTGTTATGGGCCCCCCCGGGACATCCTTAATCCTGGGGCTTTGATTCAGTATTATTTATTTGCATGGCATTGACTACTAATTCAAATTACACCAAAATGTCACTTTCAATTGCGCCTTGTTTGTTTATGCCCACCATTTTTATGTGAAATCCTGATTTGTTTTTACATTGGGTTTTAAAAATTTTTATATATTTTTTTTTTCCCGTTTCACACATGCCCCCGGGGTTTAGCTGTGGACGACATTAAATGTTGTTTTTTTGGGTTTTATCTTTTTTTTGCCATTGGGTGTATTTAGCCATTGGCATTTGTTTTTTAATACAATCTGGTTCCCTTCCCTAACTCCGATTTTTTTTGGGAAAATGTAAAGGTTTTTTTTAAATTTTCCCTGGCTTGCCCCCTGCACCACTTTGTGAATTTTTGCCTTCATTACATGGAAAACTTTCATTGATTTGCATACCTATAGGGCAGCATAAGTGTGGAAAATTTTAATACCCTGAATGGGGGTGGTCTCATATGTTGACTTTCTGAAAAGAATTATTAATATATATATATATTTTTTTATATATATATATTTATAAAAAATATATATATATATATATATATATAATATATATATATATATATATATATATATATATTTTATAAAAAATGTATACACAATATATGTATTCACTATAAGGTTATTTCAAAAACCTCCGTAAGACTTAATATGTCTTACTCGGGCTGCAGTTTAAAAATATCTCCCGCCCTGCATATTCATGAGGGCATTTAATCATAAGTCTAACACAGTTTTGGGGGGGTCCCTGGAGTACAGCAAGGGACACCCAGAAGAGTCAAAATCCTAAAATAAACACCCCAGTCCCAAATGTAAGGAACACAACACCACACATCCCCCCAGACTAAACCCTACTGAAAATTTTAAAATGTAAAAAAAGCAGTTTTTTTTTTTTTAAATTTAAAAGTTTTTTAATTTTCCAAATGTTTGGATTTGTGCTCATTTGATATGCCCTTTGCCCCCAGTTAGGACATTGAAAAGATATAAGATCTACATATGCAAATTAAGTAGCAAAGCCGGAGACCCAAAAAGGGGGTGTCACGTTCACCCCAAATCATTTATTTTTTTTTATGAAACAAACTGACATATATAATATAATTTAATAAAATGTAATGAAATGGACAATGTATTTTTGAACAAAAATTTAAAATATAAAAAAAAGGGTCATAATTGCCCCTACAGCAATGCTTTAACAAGCTTAAATGATCAGCGTTTAAAAAGTGCCCAGGGGCAGTGCTTTAACAAGCTTTAAAATGAGTCCCAGCTGAGCAGCAAAAGCTTAAAATGGTGCCAGCTGAGCAGTTTTGCAAGCAAAAGGGCCCCTGAGCAGGCAATATTGGCGCCACCCCGCAATATGAGTGCAAACTAAATAATTTCCCAGGGAAGCAGTTTGATGGAGCTGGCCAACCAGCACAGCGGGAAGGGGTGAGCAAAGTCGCTTTTCAAACACACCTCCTAGCCTGTCTGAAGTAGTAAAATAAAAAACAAAAAAATGAACCCGGGATACTGTGCACCATAGTCAAAGTACTGAACCACTAAGCCATGACAGTTGTCTTTCAGTATTACCATATATAGGAATGAATGAAAATATAACCATGACAAAGCAGGGGCCCGAAAAATCCAAAATGGCCAATCACAGATATGCCGGGAAAATAAGCCCCCTAGGCGGGAAAACATACCATAACGATTGTTAATTTGCAGTCAGGATGGCAACAAAAGGAAATTGCTTTAGAGCACAAAGGGGGGATTGAGGGTCAAAAATATGGTTTGGCTCCTAATCCACCATCATGGGGAACTCATGCAGGGCCAGGTTCAATGGGGGGTCAAGGGAGAGGGTATTCACATGATCTCACCAGTGCCACAGGCATTAAGGGAACAGGTCCGTCACCACCATGCGGACCTGAAGCAAAGGAGGACCAACTGAACCTGGATCCAAGGGGCCCCAAAAGCCCAATGCCCCACTACTGAGTGTATCCATGTAATTAAAGTAAGAAATCTATCCAGCCTATATATGGATAGGTATGTTCCAATATTCCTTCATTTATATTACAGCTGCAGGTGTTGTCCATGAATCGGCAAGCCTATGCTGATAGGCTGGGAGGTTTACCAGGCAGGTTAGTAATTATTCTGCTGGTATTGTTATAGAATATAAGTGAGACAGCCTGTAAAAAGTTCAGTGTTGTAACCCAGTAATAAAGGTCAAATAAGCCTGAAAAAAGATTCTGCTTTTTGTAAAATTAGATAAGTGATGCAGCCTGAAAAAGTATTGCAATCCAGTAATAAATAATAAACAAGTCTCAAATTTTCCATGATTGAATAAATAACCCAGCCTGAAAATGAGTGTTGTAATCAATCAACAAAGGATAGACAATGTCAAATACATCAAAAATTTTGCCATATAAAATAAGTGAGTCCCGGAAAGGATTTTTAACAGTAAAAGTTAATAAAGCCTAGAATTAAGTACCATCCCGTTAAATATAAAATAAGTGAAGTGTGAAAAGACAGTTTGAAGCTACCAAGAAAGTTGTAATAAGTCTGGGAAAAAAGGTTTCTGCTTTACCATAATGAAATGAATGAGACAGCCACAAACCAAAAGTGAAATGTCATCTTTAAATAGTACAGAACCTGGACTGTGTCTCCCAATTTGGATATGTTGTTGCCCCTTTCATTATGGAATAGTATGGTTTATGAAATGCTGAACATCCACAGTTGTTTGACCCATACAAATCAAATGTAGCAGGTTTCTTACCTGAAACAGCCAGATATGAACATATATGAATAAAATGGAATGTATATTAATGAGCAGTAACATCCCCACCCAAAATTCCCAAGGGTTTCATACAGGAAACTGTACTAATACATGTAGGGGTATATATTCATCTACTAGAATGTACAGTTTTGTATAGGGGTTTTTTTGTTAATGTAATATTTCTCCATACCCTATTCTCACAAAAGATGCCATTCCACACCAAACTGGGTATGTGTTTTACAATTAATTCCCGGACATTTGTCCTGTTTGGGTTTTTATTTTTCTGCATGTTTGATGCATGTGCCCTGTTCACATATCCAAACCATTTTTGCACCAATAACCCTGCATGCTGTTGGAATGTCCACTGTTGTTCTAAATATGCATGTGTTATGCTTTGCTCAAAGAATTCATGTGTGTTTGGTTAATGGGAATACTGATGCATTTTTACAACTAATTTTTAATGGGTTGTTTTTACAAACCCCAAAAAGCCAAAAATACTGCTAAACATAGGACAACAGGGAAGGCGGGGTTTCCCGGGACCCACCCTCACCTCATCTGGGGGGCACCTGGCACCAGGCCCCCCGGGGGTTTTTCCCTGTGCCACCTTCAGGTGGAGCTTGGCCATTCTGCAAGCATGCCAGAGCCCCCCTCACTTCCCTAGGGTGTCTGTGGCAGGGATGGGTTCCTTGTCCCAGCCAGCTTGGGCGAGTTCCATGTGCCTGCCCATCCTATTAGCGCACAGGGGCCTGGGGGCGGTAAAAACCCCAGGGTGGGGACCAGCCATGTGCCATTTGGAGCTTTTATTTCAATGCCATGCTCGGGAAAATGTTACAGGGGCCCAACAAATCGTTCAGGCGGATCACCCCAATTTTTTTAAGGGGCAACCTCCCCTGTGACTGTTTCTGTCTGTTTCAAACAAAATTCCCCCTGACTTTAAAAATTACTAAAAAAAAGGACTCGTTCCAATTTGCCATCGGGGCCATTTGATACCAAAAATTCCTACCCCTGTCATATTCCACTGTCACTTTTTTGTTGTTCCTAACCTCCCCCAAATAACCCTTTTTTTCCCCACATTCCACTTCCCCGAAAAAAAAAACTGTTCCAAAAACCCTACATAGCTGTTTCCTACTGTCTCTTTTTCTTAATTATAAATTCTTAAAATATTTGTTGTCCTACCCTTCAGGGTGGGGTTTCAAATAATAAATTTCAACAAGCACACTGTTGTGGTAAAAAATTGGGCAGCGGGCCTTTCCATAATCCCCTGCACACCCAGCTTGTTTTTTTACTGCCCACCTTCTTTGTGCCCCCTTTTCACCCCTTTATTTCCCCATTTTCTTTTTTTAAAAAAAATTCTGGGGGGGGGTAAGTTTTTAAAAGACGGGTGCTTTTGTTTTGTCGTAAACTACAACCCCAAATCCAACAAACCCTTAAATGTTTAAAAAGGGCCAGTCACTTGTTTACAAAGGGTGTCCTATGCAAAAAAAATACCCTGCTCCCAAACACTAGATGCATGAATTACCACTGACCACAGAGATATACAAGAACTTTTCGAAAGAAATATTAATCATGAAATAAATTTTGAATTAAAAAAATAGGAAGGCCACACAAAGCTTTTCTGTGTTTTACAACTTGTGGAATTTATTACAGAGTTGTAAAAGAAAAATCTGTAATAAGTTACATAGAAATTAAACCCCCCACAGTATAGAGCAGGATAAACACCAATATTTGAATAGGAAAGGGCCAGACCCCAAGTGACATTTCAGGGATTCCCTGATTTGCAAACAAAGTTCTGTGCCCCACATCCCGGAAATTACTAACAGTAGGGAAAGGTGGAGAATCCCATTTGGGGGAACTGCAAAGGTTATAAAAACTTTCATTCAGTGGGTTTTAAAAAAGCTCAAAATAAAGTTACAACTCGAAAATGAAAATTCACGGGACCCCCAAGTCCCCTGAACTGGAAATATTACCTAAATATCTCAGGCCTGAATTCAGAAACGGGAACCACCTGCTGCTGTTTCGAAAGTGAGAAACCCAAAGCAGCCAGGGGAAAACAAGAAAAAAAGGTGTAGCCATCAAAAAAATTACAGAACATCCCCAAAGTTGGGTGAAATCATAATTTTTGTAAATATATTGTTTCCCCATCTAGTGGAAAGGGTTTCAAAACCCAAATGTTAACATTGTACAGTATTTCAGTTAAAGAAATTTCACTAGGACCCCCCTAAATGCAATTGCTTGTCCCCATGATTTGTTGCCAATTTTAAAAGTGCCTTATTCATTGTATGCAAGGCCCAGTACTGCTCAGCAGCAAAATAATCCTTTTTAATGTCAAACCCCGATTGGCTCAAAAACTGCAAAGGGGACCCCCAGGAACAGCTATGTTCTGTGAAAAATATTCAGCATTCAAGGGGTTAAAAGGTGGAAACCATAAAAATTCCCTAAACAAAACACATTAAATAATTAAAAAAATAAAAACCATAAAAATTAAAATATTTATAATTAAACCCCAATCCCCCAAAATAATATTTAAAATTTAATTAATTATTAAATAATAAAATAATAAAAAAATTTATAAAAATATTTATCCCAAAAAACCTCAATATAAAATATACCACCTTTATAAACATTCCACACAAACCCCAAATAAACTTAAAAAAAATTTATAATATCATTTTATACATTTAAATATAAACTTTAACCCCACTACTATATTAAAAAACAAGAACCAAAAAAAAAAAGAAAAACCAACCAAAAAAAAAAAAAATTAAAATCCCCAAAAAACAAAAAAAAAAATAAAGGTTGTGGGTGGAAATAAAATAATTTTAAATATATTATTTTCATTAATATTTTAAAATAATCTTTCATATTTTATATTTTTTTATTAAATTTTTAAGAGGAAAGAAAGGGACATACAATGTTTTAAGGTGGAAACAAAACGTTGTGGTTAAGTGAAACCCAAAGTAGTTGGGGAAAAAAACAGAAAAACAGTGCTTATACATGTATGGTGAAGTCGTGGGACTGAGCCATTGGTGCTCATCTAAGGCAGGACGCTAATCATTCGAAACATTGTATTTAAAATTTTGTCCACAATGCAAATGATATTACCATGAAATCAGTCTATTTCCTAATTTGTTTGTAAGCAAAGGATTTTTGTTTTGTTTGTTTGTGGTTATTTTAAAATTAAAAAAAAAACACCCCAATAAATATTATTTTATAATTATATATCCCACATTATTATTTTAAAATAAATTAAATATTTCCAATAATTTTTTTTATTTTATATTAATTTAAAATTTAAAAAATATTTTTAAAATAAAAAAAATAAAAATAAACCAAATTTTATAATAAAAACACAATAATATATATATAATTTTTTAAAATAAAAACAAAAAATTTATAAAATCATATTATTTATATACAACCAATACTAAAAAAATTTATCCCAAAAATTTTTCAATCACAACAACATTAATTTTAAAAATATTTAAATTTAAAATTATTAATAATTATAAATAAATTTAATATAAATTTTTTTTAAAAATTTTATATATTAAAAAATTATATTATTATAATATTTTTTTTTTTTTTAAAATTTTTAATATATTATTTTTAAAATTATTTATTATTAAAAAATAAGGCTTTAAATTTAAAAAAAATTTTATACACTTAGAAAAAAAAAAAAAAACCCCGTTGATTACAAGTGGAAAAAAAAAACGGAAAAAAGCCTTTTATTTAAAAAAATGGGTTGATAATGAAATTTATATAAACCCCCCAAAAAAAAGGGGGGGGGGGGGGGGGGGGGGGGGGGGGGGGGGGGGGGGGGGGGGGGGGGGGGGAAGCTTTTATCTAAAAACCATAAAAAAACATAAAACATTTATTTTATTTCAAGCACTTGAACATGACTTTTAATGCACAATCTAATTTTTTAGGGAAAAAAAAAGGTTTTCTTATATCTCTAAGGTGTTCAAGGATACGTTCCTTTAGACACCTATTGGTTTTGGTTTATATAAAAGGCATGACAGACAGTGCAGAAGCTGAAATAAACCAAAGTTTGTGTTCTGCAGTCAGCATAATAATCTTTATCAATTATAAATCCTAGTGTAGGATGTTTATATGTAGATTTATTATATAAATAGTCACGTGCTGTACAATTTCTGCAAGGAAATGTCCCCTGCCTATCAGATAGGATCATTATTTCATTGTTTCTGGATTTATAACAGAGTTGCCTTTTTAAGGACCTCTTATTTCTAAAAGAAAAGCTGGGTCTATCTTCTAAAAATTCTCTTAAGTCAGGATCCGACAATAAAACATTCCAATTCTTCTCAAAAATATTACAGAACCTTCTGATGTCACTTGAATAAGTTATAGGGAATCTAACTTTAAAATCATGACCTTCCTTGCTTTTAACATCTTCTATAGTATTTGAGAAGAGCGGTTTACATCTCCCAACCCTATTTTCAATGCTATATTTAGAGCTTTCATTTATGTCTTTCTTACTATAACCTCTGTTTAAGAAGTCTTTCTCTAATATAGTTATTGTCTTCACAAAGCCTTCATCTGTATTATGTAAGCGGCTTATTCTCATATATTGTCCTTTCACTACATTTTTGTGTACAAATGTTGGATGCATACTAGTCTTATGTAAGATACTATTTCTCCATGTAGATTTTCTGTACATCCCTGTTGTAAGTTCATCTAACGCTGTCTTCTTAACCAAAACATCTAGGAACTCGATGTTGACTAGTGAATCTTAAAAATTCAGTGGTGCTATGTAAGTACTTCACCATCTCTTGCAACTCTTCACTAGTACCATCCCATAACAAGAAGACATCATCTACAAAACATATATACCATACAATTTTGCCAGCATATTTATTTCTAGCACTTGATACATGATCTTTTACCCATGCAGCCAATGCTAATTTAGCGTAGCTGTTAGCACAAGCCGTGCCCATTGCTACACCAACTTTCTGTAGATAAAACTTGTCATTGAATATAAAGACATTATTTTCTAGGACAATATCAAGCAACTCACATATCAAATTAATCTTAATGCTTTGAAAAACTTGTTTCAAGGTCAGAATATCACGTATTTTCTCAATACCCCATTTATTCAGTATCACTGTGAACAGTGAAGTGACATCCATTGTCACAAACATATAATTTCTATTAATATTCCTGGTCTAATTATATAACAGTCGCTTGTATCCCTCAGTATAGTCTCACATGATTTTAGGACTATTTGTAAATTTTGTTCAATATAAATTGAGATGGCTTCTGTGGCCCATCCTTTACTGGATACAATAGGTCTCATAGGGGGCTGTGTGATGTCTTTGTGAATTTTAGGTAGACCATAAATAATGGGTATAGTTGGATGTTCTATCTGAAAGTAGTCAAACAATTCCTCTGATACATAAATTAGTAATCAATAAGTCAAAAATATATACAGATATCCTGTCAATTATACCTTGTACTTGTCTCTCATTTAGTTCAACATAAGTATCTGTATCATTCAAAAGTTCCATCATTTTCTTGTAATAAAAAACCTTATCCATTACTACTACACTGCCCCCCTTGTCAGCGGGCCTAATTTCAATGCTGTGAGAATCCTTTATTTCTGACAGTGCTTCAGTTTCTGATTTACTCAAGTTATAAAATCTAGGTGGAAGATTTTTTAGCATGCATCTCTCTAATTTCATGCTCACACGCATTAGTGAAAGTTTCAACTATGGGTTTTATCTTGGGTACAAAGGCACTAGGTTGTTTAAACATATTATCAAATACATTTCTTTTAAACATGGTTTTAAGTGTTAGGTTACGAGGAAAATAACTTCAGCTCTTTTAATAAATCAGTTAATACTGTTTTCTGTGCTGGAATAAAGTGCAGGCCTCTATTTAAAAACGAGGCTTGTGCATCAGTTAAAGAAAAGCTAGATATATTAATTACCAAGTTTTTTGTTGGTTCTTGCCCCTGGTGTTCATAAATGCAGGAGTCACTCGTTCTCTCTGCTGTAATCGCGTTCTCCCTCTTTGATTCCTGCTGCTCGACCTGCCCTTATTGGCAGCGCCTTCTTTAACACAAATGGAAGGATTGAGGTTTGTGTAGCTTCCTTTTACTCCAAAAAAGCTACTGAATCAGAATTAACACTGGAATCCATCCTTCTGTTAGTGCAAGCCATTTGGAAAGTTTCTTTTGCCATTCCACCATTTTCAAATTTGGGAGGTTCTATACATACTCTCTTTGTGCTGACATCACTGTTCTCACAGGGATTCTGATTTAAAGGGGCAGTACTATGCATATTTGAATTTTCAGAAATCTGTACTGTAGTCATTTTTTCTACATTTTCTGTACTCACAGCTGTTCTTCTTGGCCACGAAAATACCTCTTTACATTGAAAGTCATTGAGGTCCCTTTGCAATTTTTTAGTTTTAGTATTCTGCAACCTCTTATCATAGCCCTGTATACTGTCAGCAAGTTCATCTAATTTACTGCCTAGTACCTCTATAGGAAAATTATTAGTCAGTTGTTCTTGTAGCCTCTTTATCTCATCGGCTAGCTCTTTTCTTGTGGTTAAAAAATTCTATAAGCAAATGCATGTAATCATAGCTAAGCTGTAAATTTAAATTCTACCATTTTTGAAGTAATTCAGGGTAAGTCTCACCATAATAGGCATATTTAATACTCTGAGACCTCTCAGCACTATTTTATATTTTAATGATGCTTCTAGATGAAACCTTTGCCACTGTAGCCTTTTAAAGCTATATAACTTATTCTCCAGATCTCTATACAGTTCAGTGAACTTCTTATGCGTATCATAGTCCACTTGTTCTCTTTCATTCACTGGAAAAATAGGGTTTAGCATCAAGGGGTTGGAATATATATGTAGTAGTCCAACTAGTCATTCACATTGATTCTTATTATTACCTTGACTACTACATCTCAGTTACAACTTTTGTTTTATAAAGGGCACTACGATGAAGCTGCAAGTGATTTATTTCCTGATGTGGATTATTCCATTTTTATCTTCAGCTGTGGTCTAACCATTGATCTTTTCATTTTTTTTTTTTTGCATTGCAACAGGTGCCTGGTGACCAAGGCATGGACTGAACACCAGTGTTGATACTGCAGTACCATACCCCATTCCAAAACATGTTACCTACTAACTACCACATAAGTGATTGCCTGCCTACCACTGGAGGTGTCAGAAGGGAACATGGGACACAGGTGTACAATAGCCTCCCCTTTGATATCCACAGTGGCACACTAGTCTTGTAATCCCTGTACATGGTATGTGTCATCACAAAAGGTGTGTCAGCTAGGGAAATGTAAGTCAGTGTACCCCTCTACACCTCACAATGTCCTATGCAGTATGTACCTCCCATGAGAACTACAGCAAGTGGAAAGGCCACAGACATACCTAACAAAAACTGATAATGCCCTCAAACACATTCCCTATGCAGACTGACTCACAAAACCACAGCTAGAGTGCCTTGCATACTTCCTACACAGAGGTTACCACTGCTGGACATACAGAGTTATGTCACACCCATACCAGTTGGCCAACCACCATGGCAACACCTCACAATCCGTCCAGCCTACATGACCTAGGGCCGTAATCCTTGTCACTGCACTAAACAGCACATGCTGGAGGTACAGGTTCCTATACACAAATATGCCAGATCCTGGACTAAACCACCCAGCATTAACAAACAAGGATCCTTATTAGTAGATGTCATACATACCCCTGATGAATGTTATGGAGATAGCTAATATGCCCTGTGAGTCACCTCTGTGTAACCGTTTCACATGAGCAAGTAAAATCACATTGCATGTGTCCCAAAGGGCAGGGTAGCATATGGTTAGGCTGCCCTAGGCCCAGGGCTAATAGCATAGTACCTACCTATGACACAATGCACACACACATGTACTCAGTGCAATACCAGTTATGTGAGGTTGAATGAGTGTGACACTGACTGTGTGCAAGGTCTGTAAAGGTGTGATAGCTTAGCGTGAGTTTGTGTCTGTCATGGTAGTTTGTGTCCTAGGTGTGAGGCCAGAGAAAGATGTGTCAGTTATCAGGATGCAAACGTAGTAGATTGGCATATGTTGTGCCATAGTTCCCTGTGTACGACTGCGGTGTCCCATTGTAGGCAGAAGCAATACATGTATGCTCAGTAAGTGGTACTGCTGTTGAATCCAGCTCACATATGAACTGTTGTACTACCTGAAGTTGTAGGCCTAAACACTACAGTATGGTGTATGTTCACATTCCCTGGTAACACTGTCTGGTGTGTTTCCTGTAGTCTGCACAGATTACATACCTCATGCATAGGTATCTGTAAGTAGGGGCACACAGTACTATAAGGTACACAGTTAATGCTCATCTGTGTCGTCATACATTTGTGTGTTGTATGTATGTGTAATGTGTGTGTAATGATGCCTGTACCATGGCCGCAATCACATGTGTGTTACAGGGTATGTGTGTACCTGGCAGCATGTATACTCTGTGACAGCAGTATGCTGGCTATATTAACAACTGTGCACATGTCAGGTAGGGGTATGGCATCAAAGACTAGGGTGGATTACCATTGAAACTGTAAATGTGCATTGCATTCATTGCATGGGATGACAATACTCTTCATCCATTAGCTTGATACATACCCCCAGTGTGAGGTTGTGCATTGTATCCCAAACAGTGTGCCAAGTGCTGGTGTATACTAGTTTGTTGTATGGAGTGTGGCAGGCACTGTCAGACAGTTGTGGGCTGAGCACTGATATGTGGTATTGAACATGTGTATCCCCTGATAGACAGACAGATGCTATATATGGCAGTTAAGTGATATCAATACATTAGAATATTAAGTGTGCCACGTGACTTGCTCACATATTTTTCTTTTCCTTCCAGGGTGATGGTGCATCAGCGTAACCCACCTTATACAGCAGCAGAGGATCAGGAGATCCACCAGAGCCTGATGCACAATTTCTCTGTGCTGTTTTCCAGAACCAGTCAGAACCAGCATGAGAGGGCTGCACTGTGGCAAGATCTTGTCCGTCGTGTAAATGACATAGGCATGCATAACCGGACATATGAGCAGGTACGCCACTGCAGTGATTTAATTAGACATGTCTGGCAGCACGCATCTGATATCCATATATAACAGCTTGCCACAGGTGGTGGGGTACCTATCCACCCCCCCCTCAACAGTGTGGAGGAGCACCTCCTAAGTGTTGTGGCTCCAGGCCAACAACAACAACATCCACAAACATGTGTCATCATGGAGGCCGGAGCCACCCAGCATGTTGAAATGGAGTGTGCAGGTAACATGCCATATCTGTAGTTGACTGTTCTCTGTACTGGTAGTTTATGCGTGTGTGAGATGTGTACTGTGTGTGTAGCTGTTAACCTGCCGATTCTTCTGCAAGACTGATATTCTGAGTATATTCTGTATACCTGTGAAAGCCAACTGTTGTACTGCTGTACTTTATCATACTCACAGTATCAATGGCACAGTTCTGGCCACTGGCAATCACTCTCATATTTTTACATGTCCCTCTGGAGTGACAGCAAGGCAGCCAATCCATGCTGGTGAGTGTGTAATAACAATACTATTGCTAATGACATGTGCATGTCATATGGAGGTGTAGTGTGTGCACATGTAACACACCTACGCATAATGCATGCTGTGCATGTTTGCTGTGAGACAATGCATATCCCATTATTCTCAGTAGCTGCCTCACTCACATGCAATACACAGAGCATGACACACATGTGTGGCAACACAGTACTGGACATTGGATAGGCATGCCTGATACACATGTACACAACACACACATGTTTGGCATAAACACTACACCTTAGCCTGCTACACATGTCCAATTATGACACCTGTTGTACGACCACCCTTCAGTATCCCACTTATCATCTATGCAACACACATAATATACCTGAGGGGTAGAGGCCTATCATGTCTTTGTGCAACAGTCTTGAACAAATAATACATTCATGTTAGGCAATGCTCACCATTGACCACCTTACACACCCATGTAACAAGTGGCTGTGTAATTGTGGATGTAGTCATGTTACTGCACTTCAGGTACAGCATGCTAGCTGCCTGTCTGGCACACGTTATTATTGTTGACTGACCACAAGAAGCATGTTGATCATGGCTCACGTTACTACACCACATCCAGTTCCACTGACCACAAAAGTACACATAGCAGTTATTGCGTAGCACCATCATGTGTTGTGTGTGTGTGTGTGTGCAAATATATGCACCCACAGCTTGTAACACTTGCACAACATTGTTCTGTCCTTGTACACATTGTGTCCCAGGGCGGAGACAATCACTGAACAACTACACACAAGCATTAAGTACACGTATACTGTTACTAACAAGGGCTGTCTACACTTGCACTGCATGTTCCTGTGCAACACATAATCTGCATGCTGACACATGTGCAGTGATGTTTTTCCTTCTGATACTGTCACCCACCCTCAAACAGTATTGTGTATGCGTTGGATTGCAGGTGTGTCTGAGTTTGTATCTGCTGTACTGAGGAGTGTGCCTGTGTGATTGTGTGCCTGTGTGCCTGTGTGCATGTGTGCCTGTGTGCATGTGTGCTAACATCATGTACACATTTGTAAACTGTGTTTCCTATCTTACTCTCACAGGTTCTGATGTTACTCTGGCGGAGTGCAGCAGGGAACCTGAAACCACTGCTGGGGATAGTGATAATGATGATACATGTGTAATGGCACAGGGAGGTGTGACAGGGTCTGTCGTTGGTCAGCCAATCGACACTACACAGCAGTCAACCCCATCAATGCACACAGTCATCCTGCCGATACATCCATTGTCATCAATGTCCTTAGCTGAGGGACAGCATGCAGTGGGCATTGACCATGGTAGTGTGGTATCATTGGCACATGCATCCCCTCACAGCAGCCATGGCCAGATTCCTGACATGATACCACACAGGCAGATGTCCAGGGGTTCTCGTGGGAGCATCCGTGGTCATACTGCCCCTGTCAGACGTGCCCACAGAGGTCTTTCAACCTCAGCTATTTTCCGGGCTGTAATGCAGGCACAGGCACGTATGGAGCAGTACACCAGACAGGGTCTGAGGGAGCTTAGAGCAGATTGCACTGCTATGAATGACACTATGCGTGATGTTGCGGTTGCCATCCATAATATCAGCGAGGTCATTGATAGACGTTGTGGGGACACATTAGATCTCTTCCACAACTACATGTCCAGGAGCCAGGACAGTGCAGGATGGTTGAGGTGTCGACGTGAATGTATGCTAGCAACATCATCAGCTGGCAGTCGTTGCGGACGACAACAAACCTGCAGCTGCTCCCATAGTGCCAGTAACAGCCGCAGCAATGCTGGGTCTGTGCTGTCATTAGACCATCCTAGAAGACCACGTGCACGTGGCTCTGGACAGTCCCAGCAGGGACATATGTCCAGTCAACAACCCAATGCCCCTGATGCCAGTACCCAGTCTGGCTTAGTACCTGATACTGTCCATAGCACCCCTGCCAGGCACAGGTACCGTGTCCATGGCCAGAGACAGTGATCTGTATGACCTGGCAGGTACAGTCTGTGGCTGTCCACAAACACCCATATATGGCAGCCACATAGTGGAACTGTGTGCATGCATACATACACACATAATGATAACACCTACACATACACACACACACATCACATCAACATTGCCCCATGTTGTACTGTTGTCCCTCACTAACACACACTCACATACATGTTGATTGGATGTGTCAATGGCAAACTCTGGCAAACCAAGTACACACCCTGTGCATATGATGAAACTGTGCCACCTCCTGCCATCTGTAACATTGATGCAGGAACAGGATAGCATGGTGCTGATGCACAGGGTGACTACATAGCACTGTAGTAATATTATGTTGTTAACAGTACAGTGAAATGATATCATTGTGGGTATATCCGAGCATGCATGATGCATTAACACTATGATTGTCATTGTAGTTTTGTATACCCCAGTGTTAATTCCCAAAGTGTACTGTCTGCACATTTGCCACATGGCTGTTGTGTGCACCTGTGCCTGGGATGTGGACAGTACATGTGTGATGTTTGCAGCACAGAGTTGCAGGTGTACATCTGTGAACATGGTTTGCATGGAACATGACATGGTTTGACAGTATGCTGTGGGTGATACGGGTTCCAAATGTCAATGGTCTGCATTCTGGTAGTATACACAGCCTACATAGCCTGACATTCAGTTGTCATTACATCGTGTCTCCTCAACTGATACACAGATGTAGGAACCCGGTGTCAGTGATATCCCTGCAGTACTACAGTATACCAGTAGCCATTCTTACTGAGCCCCACACATCCCTGGGAACAATACTATTTGGCATATAGCAGTCTCACGTACATGCCAACACACTACAGATATGTCCATTCACGACTGCAAATGGATACAGTGGCCTACAATGCATTCTACACATGACACACGTAACCACCACAAGAGTATCATACAGACAGATACCTGTTGTCCAAGCCATGCTGTATTGCTGTAATGCAACTGTAGCATTGTCATCGGCATATACTTAACATAGTATTCCAACAGTACCATGTAGGTGGTAGCACCCATCATGTAGTACGGGTAATGGTGTGTACATGTGGACAAGTGTTATCTTGTCTATCCTGTGATATTCACATTTCCAAAGGTATTCTGCAGTCCCTCGGTGTATCACCTAAGCAAGAAGGTGTCTGTATGCATATCGGCAACAGTTGCCATACACCTACACTGGATGTCCATCACTCACAGACTTTGCTGTGTTTTAACATGTCTGACATATACTCCAGACATGAACCCTCACCCACATTAATCTATCAAAGCTTTCATGGGTTTGTGTCACATAGTTGGCCTAGGACAGAGATCACTGCAGTAGCCTGCATTATCACCAACATACATGTATGGACTAAGGTCTGGGAAGCTGCGGCACATGATGGCAAAGGTAACAACTGTATTCATATGAGGCAGGCTTCACACATAGGAACTATTAAAGGTCACAGGTACATATCAGTATGTGGCACACACATACCTGATGTGTGCATTGAAATTACTGTTATAATAATATGTCATACAATAATAAAAGCAAAACACACAACACATTGACAAACTGTGTGATAAACACACACATGTCATTTGTAGGATTCAAACCCCTACCTAACTATGTTACCAGAAACACACACACACACACACACACGCACACACGCACACACGCACACACGCACACACCATTTGCAGGATTCTAACCCCTACCTAACTATGTTATGATATTTGAGAGAGATGCATTAGCACAGCGCGCTATTCGCATTACTGAATGATTTCCTTTCTCCTGCTGTATTTATTGGGTGCTGACATCATCAGTCTTTCCAAAGAGGAATGTACATCTTTTAGTATGTTATCCCAGTCTTCAAAAAGGCCATTCCTTTCACAGAGAATTGCATACATATACATCCCCTCCCACACACACACACACACACACACACACACACACACACACACACACACAGTGTTTGCAGGATTCAAATCCCTACCTAACTATGTTATGATACTTGAGAGAGATGCAATAGCACAGAGCACTATTTGCATTACTGGGTGATTTCCCTTCTCCTGCTGTATTTATAGCGTGCTGACATCATCAGTCTTTCCAAAGAGGAATGTACATCTTTTACTATCCCTCAGTATGGGGGATAACAATATCTGTGCATTAACAGACGCCTAGTTTGGGGTCACATATGCACACTGGCACTGCCAGGTTATGTTCTATACCATGCTTCGTGACCACAGGACTTGTAACACACAACACAACTAGGGGGTGTATCCATATACATCACAGATACACACACCTCTGGGTTGGTACCACTGTACTAAGCATGACAGGCCATACATATACAACTACCATTGTGAAAAACTGCCTTTTGGTTTGGTGTGTAGTTCAGACCACCCCCCCCCCCCATACCCAGGAACTGCACTCGGCTTTCCTGGGAACAGTGTAGGATATGAAGGTCTTCACACACACCATTATAGTGGTTGACTTCAGGTACACGAATATTGACTGGGGATACTACTCAGGCCTCAACAACATCACCCTACAGCCACTACAATTTGTGAATCCATGTGCTATGGCACAACCAGTCACCACAGCTACAAGGGGGAATACATATTGGACGTGAGCATCACCAACATGGGGACTGTATGTTCCACACCAGAGGTAGAACCCTCATTGTTAAGATCAGACCATAAACAACTTTCCCTGGACATCCATATCCTGTACCCACCCCCAGCCAAGGAAATCACTGTAAAGAATTTCTCAAAAGCAGACTTTGCACTTGTGAAGACTGGGGTGGAATACTTCAAAGGCCCTGTGCTGGAGGATAATACAGCCCAATCTGCAGAATCCTTTACAAACGCATTCTATGAGCACCTGCAGGTATGCATTGATCATGCTATCCCAAATAAAACCATGACTCCTCCAAAACAGGAGACCTGTCTGGTTGACCCCGGCCATATATAAGCTGTACAACAGAAGGAGGAAGCTACTACATAACAGAGCAATATCCCACAGAGGGAGGACATCTCTGAAGAGTATTGGCAAGACACTTCAATCCCTTATATAATCATCACTTGCAAGTTTTGACAGTGAAATTGACCAGACACTACAGATAATCTCAAGGCCTTCTTTAGTTATGTCAGGAATATGTGTGGAAACACTCAGATATGCTCTGAATTGTTGCATAACAGCACAAAATATGCCAAACCTACGGACATAGCCTACACCCTGGCAGACAGAGTCTGCACAGATGTCCCCCGCCTTACCCTCCAAGGGTACAGATGCCCATCCCAAATGAATGTAACCTCCCTGACATCACAGATGCATAGGTGAAAGATGCCCTCTCCACAGCAAATAACACAGCATATGTATGGGACTGGACGGTGTCCCAGCCTGTGTCCTACACGAGCTCTGAGTAGAACTGAACACTCACATTAAGTCACTGTTCCAACTTAGCCTTACTACAGGATATGTACCCTGAGAATGGCATACACATACAGTGCTCCCACTCCACAAAGGTGGTGCCACAATGGACCACAGGAACTATCACCTCATAAGCCTGACTAGTGTGGTATAAACAGCTATGGAGCGTATTATCATGGAAGTCATAATCAAAAACATTGTGAGCCTCCAGACAGTGGATCATACACAATTCGGCTTTGTTAAGGGCAGATCTTGCCTCTTACACATAGTTCATATCTCTGAAACGGTTACTGAAGCCATGGATGAGGGCAAGGTAGTTCACACAGTCTACCTGTACCTTGCAGAAGCCTGCAACACAATACCCCACTCAGGCATCATACATATGCTTACCAGCTTAAATATCAACCCCTATATCACTAGGTGTGTTGCTATCTGCCTCAGGGATGGAACCCACATGGTCAGAATTGCAGGTGCCATGTCCAATTACAGACCAGTTACAACTGGTGTCTCACTGGGCTATGTTGTGGGACCTGTCCTGTTCAGTATGTACTTCTCTGATGTTCAGACTAGCACGGGGGGATTATGTCTAACAAACGTCACAGATGACTGCTAACCGGAGACCATAAGCGATACTGCAGCTGACACATGCTTCCTCCATAAGGGTCTTACAGAGATGGATGCTTGTTGCCAGAGCCATGGCCTCATGCTAATTGCTAAGACATGCATAGTCAAACCCTTTGGGGAAAACAAGGTGCACACAAATTACCACATAAGTGGCAATCCATTAAGTGCAGAAGATGTATTTACAGTTTTGGGGACCAACATAGATCGTAACCTCTCCTTTGCTAATCACATTGACAGAGTCATTGCAAAGACCTTTATATAGCCCTTCTTATCACATGGGGGTTTGCATGTAGATCATGGGAGGTCATTGTGGCCCTCTACTAGTCACTCATCAGGCCCATGTTTGACTACAATGCCCCTTTTGGGGTGTACCTTACCCAACACCTGCAGCAACTACAGTGATCACAACAGTACCTCCCCAAGAGGATCATGGGCTACACACAGATGTCCTATGCAGCTCAACTAAAGGATCTCCAGCTCTACTCAGTTGCTTAATGCCTACTCAGAGGTAATCTATGCCTGACGTACACAGCCATGTCAAACTCAGAAGTAATGGACATGCTCCACCTCATAGCATCCAAGACCCTTAGAGCTACACACTCCAGGGACTTGAACCTCAGCACAAAACTAAATAGGACATGCTGAAGGGACAGATTCATTACCCAGAGGCTCCCCTCACTCTGGAATTGAATCCCAATTAGAGTTAGACATAACTCCTCGCCAACCCTCTTCCAGAAAAATCCAGCCGCATGGATGGGAACTTGCAAATTCACCCCTGGGATCTCCACTGTGTCCCTGCTTGACAGAGGCACAGCAAACTAGCCTTAAAGGGTGCCTTCTGTGACCTACTTTACAGAGGCACAGTAGGCTACTCTACTGGGGAGGCGGATGCCAAATAAACTCTGCCTAGGCTTATGAATTCCCTAGGGCAGACAGCCTAGTATCGACCTCTGCACCTATGTTTATGTTCAGGATGCACAATATTTGTTGCTGATACTGTTTGCAGTTCTTTATTGCCGTAGCTTTCCCAGTTTCTATGAACAACTTGTGCATCTGCGTAACATGTTTGATCATGTCAGGGTTCCAGTATATTAATATATGTGTCTGTTGTCATTTAACTGTGTGCACAGGGCAGATTGCTGGATCGTGGGAGGTTCCTGGCTTAACACATACAACTGCCAGATATGTGTGGCCGACTGCTATACTCAGACATGGCCAAAGTGTGTGAGCATGCCCAGTTCAGGCTTTTCATGGTTTGTTGCCTGACATATGTCTCATTTATCCAAGTGTGTGAACATGCCCAGTGTGACCTTTCCATATGTTGTGATCTGAAGTTCACTACATTTGTGGTTGTGTGTGAATATGACCAATATTGACATTTATACTGTGTGTTGGAAGTCATGTTGTGTTCTTACTGCCAGACTCCTTTGTGTCATAACTCAACAGGGATTATGCTGTGCCTGCAGGGTTTCCATGGGATAGTTTGCAAAGACTTGTCAACATTCTTTCATACTGGCTGAATACTGCAATGCTGTCATGGTGTAGTGGTTCAGTGCTTTCACTATGGTGCACAGTATCATGGGTTTGAGTCCCATCACTGCTTTAAATGTTCAGACTGGTTAAGGGCCAGTTGGGCAACTATGAGCATGTTGCATTTTGTTCAGCTATGGCCTACTTAAACCAGGCTTGTCCAACATTGCTGTGTATTCACCAACTTGGGTGGACATTGCCAAACATTACTCCACATTGAGCACAGTTGTACAAGTTGGTGTGTGTGATTCGGTTCATACTAGGCTATCTGCCCTAGGGCATTTATAATCCTAGCCAGAGTGTGTTTGGCTTTCAACACACATTTTAAGTGGAGTTTGCCATGACATTTTTTAAGGTTAGTATACTGTGCCTCTGTCTAACAGTGACATAGAAGTGATACCCAGGGTAAACCTACAATCTCCCATCCACTCATCAAGAGTCCTTTGTAAGAGAGTCAATGAGGGACTCTGGCGAACCTGGAGTGGGAGTTTACTCAAGAGTGGAGGGAGCATCTGGGTTATGAATCTGTCACTCCAGCATGTCCTATTTATTTCAGTCCTGAGGTTCAGGTCACTGGAGCGCATAGCTTGATGGGATTCGGATTTTCCAAGGTGCAGCATGTCCATTGATTTCAGGTTGGACATGGCTTTATACATCAAGCACAGATCACCTCTGGGCAGGCAGTATGCCACTGAGTGGAGCTGCAGTTTCTTTAACCGGGCAGCAAATGGCATCTGTTTGAGCCCTTTGATCCTCCTGGTGAGGTACTTTTGTGGTCTTTCCAGCTGCTGCAGGTGTCTGATAAGATACATCCCACAAGGGGCATTGTATTCAATTATGGGCCTGATGAGGGATGAGTAAAGAGGCACAATGACCTCCGCTGATCTAGATGTGAATGCCTTCATAATTAGCTGGGCTATATGAAATGTTTTTCTAAACACTTTGGCCACGTGGTTGTCGAATGAGAGATTGCTATCAACTTGGGTCCCCAGGTCCCTTATCACTTCTTCCATACTTAATGGGTTACCACCTATGTGGTAATTTGTGGGCACTTCGTTTTTGCCAAAGGGGATGACTATACACTTTTTTGCGTATAGCTTGAGGACATGTCTCTGGCACC
The DNA here is from genome assembly GCF_019279795.1 of Protopterus annectens. Lineage (NCBI taxonomy): Eukaryota > Metazoa > Chordata > Ceratodontiformes > Protopteridae > Protopterus > Protopterus annectens. Next base: position 790,193,731 of record NC_056728.1, on the reverse strand, counting down.
AGCTGTCTGTTTCTATGAGGCCCTTTTGTAGGATGCTTGTGTCAGCTGGAGGGTCAATTATGGCGCCCAGTTTGCAGTCATCTGCAAACTTGTTCAGCCACAGTCCTTCTGTGTTGGCCTGTGCCTCCGAGAAATATATACCAAACAAGGGAGGTCCCAGGACTGAGCCTTGTGGGATGCCACTTGTAGCTGGTTTGGGGTCTGACATGGCTCCAGCATTTCTGACCATGTGGGTTCTGTCCTTGAGCCAGTTTGCAACCCATCTAGTGACATAGGGGTTTATATTGAAGCTGGTGAGCTTATCTATAATGACCAAGTGGGGTACTGTATGGAAGGCTTTTGCGAGGTCCAGGTAGGCTGTGTGGACCACCTTCCCCTCGTCAATGGCCTTGGTGACTGTTTCAAATGACTCAACCAGATTTAAGAGGCAGGATCTGCCCTTAACAAAGCCAAACTGGGTAGGATCCAGTGTCTGTAGGTCCCCAATATCTTTATTTCTGAGGTCCATGATGATCCTTTCCATAGCTTTGCAGACCAAGCTAGTCAGGCTTCTGGGGCGATAGTTTGCAGTATCCATTAAGGCAGCACCTTTGTTGAGAGGGACCACTGTTGCTGTACACTGCTCTTTGGGTACATATCCTGTGGTAAGGCTGAGATTGAACAGTGGTTTTATGTTTGTGTTCAATTCTTCTTGGGGTCCATGTTGGACACAGGCCAGGACACCATCTGGTCCCATTGATGCTGTGTGTTTTGCTTTGGAGACGCTGGCTGTTACCCGAGTATCTGAGATGTCAGGGGGCCAGCACTCTGCTGGGATTGATATTTGCCCATTTGGGGCGGGGGGGGAGTTTGCACTGAACCTGCCAGCTCGGATGTTGGCAATGTCTGTGGGTTTGGTGTATTGTTTGTCATTTTGGACTAATTCTGAGCATATCTGGGAATTCCCACCCAGGTTCCTACCATAACTAAAGAAAGCCTTGTGATTATCCTTAGTATCCTGTACAATTTTTATCTCAAAGATGGCCTTAGATGATTTTATGTGTGGCCGCAGTTTTTTAGTAATACAGATCAGAGATGCCTTCCCTTTTTGGGATTTTGCTCTATCATATAGTAGGTTCCTCCTTGTATTGTATGGTTTGTTTATGGCTGGGGTCCACCAGACAGGATGCCTGCTTTTGGAGGATTGGGTCTTGGTTTTTTTTGGGATTGCATGATCCATGCATTCCTGAAGGTGTTCATAGAATGCGTTTATAAAGGGTTCTGAGGTCTGGGCCATATTTTCCACAGGCACAGGGGCTGTGAAGGATTCCACCTCGGTTTGGAGGAGTGTGAAATTTGCTTTAGTGAAAATTTTTCACTGTGGTTTTCTGGCCATGGGCTGGGGTCGGGATGTGAATATCCAGTGAGATTACTCTATGGTCTGATCTTACCAGTGAGGGATACACTTCTGGTCTTGGGCATAGAGTCCCCATGTTGGTGATGATCAGGTCCAGTATGTTTTCCCCTCTTGTGGGAGTGGTAGCAAGTTGTTCCATAGCATTTGAGTTTATAAATTCTAGGAACCTTTGGGCTAGGGTGTTGGAGCTAGGGTAATGCTCCCAGTCTATGTTTGGGTAGTTGAAGTCACCCAATATAATGGTGTTTGGGGAGACCTTCATATTTTCATGTGTTCTCCAGTCGGCCAAGTGTGGTTTCTGGGTTTAGAAGGGTGGTCTGTAGCAGGCTATGAACTAGAAGGTGGTTTTACCCACTATTAGTTGCACATGGATAGTCTCTGATGCTTCATGCTGTGCCACCGACCTGGGGGTGTGGGTATCTTTGACAAATATTGATACTCACCCTGCTTTTGTAGTTTGTTCCATGTTTTGTGGCTGTAAAGCATGGTATGAGGTGTAACCTGTTAGTGCTAGGGTGCTCTTGGGAGCCTTAAACAAGGTTTCTGTTACTGCACAGATATCAACATTCGCCATGCTGAGGAGAGTTTGGAGTGCATGCATCTTGTGGTTTAGACTTCTGGCATTGAGTAGCATTACTTCTAGTTTCTTATCCCTTGTGATACCTATGGAGGTGGGTTTGTCTTTTGAGCCTTACCTAAAAAAGGCACTATGGTGGTGACAAGAGCCTTTGGCAATATCCAAAAGGCCACAGGTGAGAGGTGAAAGCCATCCCTAGCAAAGCATCATGTCTTGTCGAGCATGTCTTCCCAGGCTGACTGGCATTGGATCCCCTTTCACTGACACCAATACTTAAGCCAATTGTTGTAATTGATCATCTTGTCTTCATACTGTGGCATCATGCTTGGTGAGGGTAGGATGATACTCAAGGTCATCAAGTTTGCATATACTACATGGTGGTAAATGCTGTTTAGCACTACCTTACATTGCTTAACACATGGCAATCATGCCTCAGGTGGTGCTGCTGGGCTGCCTATGTCGGATGCACATACTACACTCCCTGCACATGTTTGATAGCAGGTTGTGTCAACTTAGGCATCCCTTTCACTATATGTGGGAGTCAGAGAGAGGTATCATTTCCAGGGTTCCTACTGAGCCAGTGTATGTGCTATGCTTTGCCTCTTTGCCAAGGCCAAGGAATACTGGACACGCCTCCTTCTGCCTACTGGGCAGGCTCAGGTTGTTCCTCCTCTGAGTCACGCTCTGCCTGTGATGGCCTTGGCAATGGTGTGGGGCTGTTTGGCCCAGGCCTATGCTGGTCCTGCTGCAGCTATTTTCGCAGAATCATATTATGTAGCATGGCACATACCATGACAATTTGGGTACATATAGTTGGTGAGTATTGCAAGGCTCCACCAGATGTGTCCAGGCACCAGAACCGTGACTTGAGCAACCTAAACACACGCTCGATTACATTTCGTGTTTGTGCGTGTGCCTCATTATGGCGTTCCTGTTCAGGTGTGTGTGCATTTCTGATGGGTGTCATCAGCCACGGCTCCAGTGCATAGCCAGCATCCCCCACTAGGTGACCATGTGGGATGTCCCCATTGGCAAATGTCTGGTACAGCTGCGTCAGATGCCAGATATGGGAATCATGGTAGCTTCCAGGGCAGCCAGCACACACATTCATTATTAGGCCCTGGGCATCACACATGACCTGGCAGTTGATGGAGGGGAAGCCCTTGCGGTTAATGTAGGCCCTACCCCGCTCACCGGCTGGTGCTTTGATGCGTATATGCGTGCAGTCTATTGCACCCACTACCTCAGGGTATTTTGTTATTTGCTGGAAGAGATACATATCGCTGGCCAATACCTCATGGGAATTGGGGAAATATACATGATCACTGACATGTGCTGACATGGCATCCAGGAAATGGTGCAGTTCACTGGATGCTGATGCCTGTGATATCCCCATCATATCACCAGTTGGTCTCTGGAAGGTACCTGTTGCTAGTATTCTTAGGCCAACACATACCTTGGTTTCCACTGGGATGGGTTCCCCTCTGTTGGTTCTCTGTGTGAGGCATGGCCTGCACAGCTCAACAATTTGCTGCAGGAGGTCTCTGTCCTCTCTATAGCGCTCCACTATCTCCAGCTCATGTAACCCCTGGTAGGTGACCCTGAGCCTGTACACTCTTCTCCGTCTCCTCACTGTGGGTTGTCCGGCAGCATTTGCATTGTCACCATCCTCAGCATGTTGCATATGTCGCCTTATAACAGCAATGGCAGCCCCTTGCATTTTTTGTCTGAGTGAAGCTTTTTCAGTTTTCACTTCTAGTAGCTTACTCCAGTGTTGCAGTGTCTCTTGAGAGAAACAAACTGCACTGTTGTTTGCAGAGTTTTAAGTGCTGGGCTGGGCTAGTGTTCTGCCTGTGTAATTGCCTGATTCCGATTGTTTGCACCTGCTAACTCTACTAGTATTCCCTGTTAGCTTCCTACTATTTGTTGTGCTTCCTTTTTACTTTCTGTTTCCTCAGGGGGGAGTGACGCGCATACAAGCGCAAACATGCTCACAGCAGCTAACACGCACGCACACATGCTTAGATGGACTAATACTTGCTTATTCAGGTTAAAACGCGTGCACACCAGCGCAAATGCACTTGCAGGTCTTTAAACAACCTTATACATACTTACTCTGGCTTAAACACACACACTCACGCTTCCACGCGTGCACTCTGTCTTACTCAAGTTTACAGGCACACACACGCATGCATACCCGCTCAGCAAGGAACTTTGGTGTTATCCACAGTATACACCTTCCATTTCTTGGCTTTCCCTGGCCTACCTGTTGACACACCTCTTTCCATGATGTCTGACAGCTAACACATGCCACTCTGCTCCAATGAGCTTCACTACTTTCATACCTACCCCCTTGTGATGTCACCTATCTCCTACTCTGTTACTCCTCATATCCTACTCCTACACTCCACTGACTGTGCTCATTTGCTATGTAAAAGTGTGATTCACTATCCTAACACTCATTTACATAGGATTGCCTACTAATGCTTGGTTACATGTCTTAGACTGGGCTTCTCCCCTTAGCAACCGCTACTCGGTGGCCATGTTGTCTTCAGCCTGCTATTCCCTTACATTGTAATTTAACAATTTTCATAAGTTCCACATTTGTGGCTTTTATTTTCTTATTTTATGATTTTTATAGTGCACCCCATTTGCATGGTGCTGTGCTACGCTTAAACAATGGAAATCACCAAAAAAAAAAAGTATTTTTATTTTAATTTTGCATCTGGGAACATTTCCAATGGCCGTATATTTGGCCATTGGCATGCTTCCTCAACCATATGCAACCTTTATCTGGAGCTAACAAGGCTCCATTGTGCTATTTGCAGAACGGTACTCAGTTGTCAACTGAGTACATTTCTGCAACTAACACGGCTCCTACTCGGACAGGTTTGTGCTTCCTGGATCGCAAATTTACCTCATTTGCATGCCTTTCGGCTGCAAGTGAGGTAATTTGCATATCCCAGCCCTGTCCGTGTAGGAGACGTTTTAGGAGCTCTCTTACACGCCCCTACAGGCTGTTCCTGGATCGCTCGTCGGACATGATGGCTGCATGGAGTCTTACTCTACTCGTACACTCCGTGCAAGTCATCATGAATCCGCCCCTATGTCACTACCAGAGGAGCTAAATTATATACCAGTTAAATACATTGTATCACACACTTCGCATCCAGTCTTAACAAAAAAAAAACATATTTATAGGGGAATTGCAGTTTTTGCAAACTCATTTGAGTCCACAAACATAACATTTTCAGCATGGAAGGGAAGCAGTACACTCACATGGCTGTTATTATTACATGAGCCTAAGACAGCAGGATCCAGCTGTAACCACTTTTCCACTGATATGAAGCATGACATCTTTGACCACACAGATTATTTACATTTCTATTATATTCTGACTGCAAGCTATATTTTACTGTATATAGAGAACAAATGTAGATATCACTTGAAAGATCACATCATCATAATAAAACCAGTTTAATATCTATGGAATGTAGCTGCCACAGTTTTTGAGAAACAACACATTAAGTCATTTTAAGGATTCCTATGAGTTTGTGTGTGTACACATGCATGCAAGCATATGTCTGTGGGGTCTATATCACATTATCGAAATTCCAAAATGTCGAACACCATAAGCTCGATCTTGGAATCGCGAAATGTGATATACTTGAATGCTCAGAACAGCGAATATTTTCCAAGGGAAAAATTTGCTGTTCAGAGAATACACACACAAACAGCACAAGCCCACCAAAATACATAATCCACACATACACACTTCACAGATCCCTACACTAAACCATACATACACTACCAGCTATCCACTTACCTTAACCCAACCCTAACCCTAAGGTCCCTAACTAACGCACACTCACCTTACCCGCTCCCTAACCCTAAGGTCCCTAACTAATGCACACTCACCTTACCCGGTCCCTAACCCTAAGGTCCCTAACTATCGCACACTCACCTTACCTGCTCCCTAACCCTAAGGTCCCTAACTATCGCGCACTCACCTTACCCGCTCCCTAACCCTAAGGTCCCTAACTATCACACACTCACCTTACCTCGGTCCATTCGCACACTTACCTTAACCCGGTCCGTCACCTTCACACCACAGTTGAGGAAATAGCGAAGCCGCAAAAATGGCCCACCAAATACTTTTCCCAAGGAAAATATTCAGTGTTCTGCAGCTTCGCTATTTCAAGCGTTCGCTGAATAGAGGTTGATATTATAACATTCAACGTTTTAAGACTTTGATGTTATAATATAGACGCATGTCTGTGTTTATGTGCATGCGTGCATGTGTGTATTTATGGGAACCTTTAGGAAGGTCAGAATTATCCAGCTTCTCATAGCTAACTTCCAGCCACTAAACAAAAACTGGGTGTAGTACCTGATAGGTCTCTCTTTTACAATATAACTACCATGAGGAAATACACTTTTGTACTACACCTTTAACTTCCTTCATAGACTCTGTTGTCTTTTTATTTGCTTTATTCCTTTCTTGGCCCTCATGAAAAAACACATGCCATTTCAAACACATCTTTAGCTGTCACTGCTTTATCACATTATCCATTCACTAGTTCAATAAAATGTTTTCATCTGACAATAAATAATATGATCCTATATTCCATGATGACGAGCATATGTTCTAAGAAGACAATCCTATAGTCTAAAAAGATTCTTCTGTTTTTTTGTACAACATATTATGCCAATTAATTATTTATGTCTTGTCTATTCTACACATACAAGGATTTCAGCTTCATGGGAGATGCCACTTTCTTTATCCATATATTTGACAATTTGCCCTGACTTCTGATAAAGGCATTCATGCTGACACATCATATACAGAAATGGCACATCTGCTGCTTTCTCACAAGTGCATTTTTCATCACTGCTACTGGCCTCTCTGGTTCACTCATAATTACTGTTTCATGACCTTGGTGGAAAAGCCTTTCTAGTATGACAATGATGACCACCAGTGGATACCTCCCTCTAGGTAAATCTCCATCATAGTGTTGTAAACTGACTTTCTTGACTGTACGATGTTTCTTGTCATGTGATATAAATATGCCCAGTGACAATGCCAGGAGCCTTCACAGTGTATACTATACTTGTTTATAGTACATCCTGTCCAAAGTTATATAGATTTTATCTACAGGCAGTAACTGCTTATGTAAAGCTTCAGAAATCTTGCCTGGATATTCTTTTTTGAATTAAAAAGCTCCAGACAAGGAATGTGATTAATATCAACTTCTGTTTGGCAGCAAAGTTCTTGTCTCTACTAATTTTTCACAGACTAAAGTAATTCCTTTTCTTTGTTTTATTTATTTATTTATTATTACTGTCACTGTCCTTTTACACTTTTACATACTTGTGGCAATGGGAAACACTCTTATTCTGCATATCTATCTAATCACTTTTAATAATTCTCTACCCCACCCCCTTTTGAGAAATTCCAATCAACTTAAGTTGCGAAGGACACTGCCAATAGATTTTACCTTTTGTAGTAGCAGTACAGGAACTACCAAAACAGCTTACTACAGCTCAGCTGTATGAATATTACAATAGTAAAATAAAAAATGACACCAAAAGAACTGAACTGAGACAATAAATCAAACCACAGGACCACCAGAGTAACCAGAGTCATTTAACTGAAAATTGAAGTGCTGTTTTGCAGGCATTAAGTCTGGATGGATCTCAATGATTTTCTGTTGTGACTGCCTTTAGATTGTTTTGCTCATTGTGAGGAAGCATGTTGCAGTTTGATTTGATGATGACAGTAAAGCATGTTCACTTCATGTAAAATAGTAACTAAAAGGGGGATCCCATGTACAGACAGCTCTTAACTACTGATTCAGATGTAGACTTGAGGCAGTTGCTGCAGTCATGCAACATGGAGGGTTAGTGAATAGCTGATGACAATATGTTATGCTTAAACATACTGCTCAGCATGCTTGTGTTCATATAATCCATAACATTTTCCATCACCTTCCACAGCAGACATACAAGAAGGTGTCCATTGTCTGCATGGCATTCATTTGTTTACAGATAAATCAAAGTTGTTGTCAGAGGTATGAATAGCTGTGTTACCATGTATTCCTTCATGGTGTCAGCACCAGAGCCAACCACTTCTAGTGCAGCAGCACCGCAGACTGATGTTGACAGCAGAGTGGCTGTTGATGATAATGCCATAACTCTCATAATCATCACACAGCCTGAGGAAAGTGGCTCACAGTTACAGTATCGTACAGGCAGGACCCTCCAACCACACAGCAGGTGGATAACTCCATAGGCAGTGACGCTGCCTCATATACTAATTAGAATGGAGACATAACATTATAACTGGGTAAGGGGGTACCATTAACTCAACACTAGTGTCTTAGGAACAGCCAAACGCCTTGAGGAAGATGCAACCATTTCAGAGTTTCCACTATCACACCTTCACAAAGGGGTACTAAGTGAAGGCACAGCTAGCTCCTAAGACAAAGCGCACCTTGGCTGTCCAGCAGCAGATGTACTATGACATAGTTTAACCACAGGTTACTGTCACAGTCAGGTAGAGATGGTCATAGTACTGTGTGGTATAAATGTGGAATTTCATCAGTACATGGGAATGGTAGAGTTCAGGGACAGTGCCATGATGATTCTTATGCACAGTGTGATGCCACACTCAGCATCCATGTCTATCTCCATATGCACACTAAGAAAGACTTACCATTCTTGCACTGAAAACACATTTAGGCATGGAGATGGGACTGACTACACATGCAGATGATGATTAGGTCACACTCCCCTATGATTCTCAAGGAAAATGCTATAAGGAATAGCAGAGAAGTAACCAAAAAGAAGGTAAGCAGGCTTTGTCAGCCTTGCATGACACATGGAGGAACCTCTCAGTTGAGGTCTTGGTCCTACAGCACTGTCAGATGAGTGTCTAGAGTTGTCCCTACATTTCTTTATTTATTTCAGTTTGTTGACTGGGTAGGTCAGCTGCTGTTTTGAATCTTTTCAGTGACAACCTGGGTACAGTGTTAAAAGATTTACAGTAGATACAATAATGCAACACAAGCAAACTACATATCAATTTATGAGAAAACAGAAACATTATCATGCTACCAAAACACTGGAAACAAGAAAGGAAATGCTAAATGGACATTAGGAAATGTTATACCTAGAAAGAAATATGTTCAGTAATGTTATATTTTAATATACGAGGGATTTTAGAAAGGTTCTATTCCTTAACCAGTATTACAAAAACATGAGCACTGGCTTCCTCAAATAACTGGGATTTTAATGCTTTTTATAATTTTTCTACCGATGCATTTAATATCATTTGACAGTACTCCACAGTGCAGGCCCTGCTCTTGAGAAGGATTTTTCACGCAAGGTTAGTTTGAATTTGGGTCTTGAAAGGGTAAGAATATTTTTTTGGAAGTTCTTATAGGTGTAATTTTGGTCTCTCTGTGGTAATTTCTTTTATTTTTTTTTCGGGGGGAGGGGGGTGGCAGTATCTTGTTTTAAGAATTGTGTAGATTAATGTTCCTAAAAGGAGGATTGCTCTGTTTGGTATTGGGAACCAGTGCATCACATGAAGTATATCACAATGATGTTTGCTTCGGTCAGCTAGAAAAGAAAATTTACAAATCGTTAACTCTGCTCGCTATAGCTTTTGACAGTTATAGGAGAAGTGCAGGCTGAGTAGCGATAGCATATATTCTAGATTGTGTAAAACAGAAACTGGTCTCTCCACGATGCAACAAGTAGAAAGTTTACCAAGCAAGTAAATAATCCAGTAGAGCATGTAGAAAAGTAAAATAAAACCTTTTATTCAACGAGTGGGATGATGAGCGCTTTCGCGTGGATACAACCACGCTTCTTCAGATAATAATTGCACCCACAAACTGACTTTAAATAACAAAACAATTAACCAAAACATTAACTAATTAACTAATTAATAAGTTCATTAAACATTTAAAGGTATAATACTTAAAACATAAGACATATGTATATTGTGTGAGGATGAATAAACAAATAAATAAAAACTTTCAGCTAACTTCATTGAACCACAAAATGTATAAAAATGTATAAAAACATCTCCTTACATACATTTAATGATACTGAAAGAATCTTAAGTATACTTTAGACTTCAACGTAAGGTTCATAACTAAATGAATAGAATACAACATCTCTCAGACAATAAATAGATATATAAATGTGTTCTAAAATAAGCATATGTTAGGTCTAGTAGAACGAGCTTCAATAAAGCGCAAAAGTACATTAAAAATATTTTAAATTAGCGTATTCTTAAAGCATAGCATTCTAGAATTACGCATAAAAATCTTTCTTCATTAAAAGATCAAAGATCAATGTTTATGTCACTGTAATGAATTTTTACTTACTGAATAACGAATAAATGCTCTAGGTATGTTTAAATCTTAGGTGATCGAAAGCTAAGACAGTGCTTAGTAAAATATAATGCTATAGAAAATAAATTCTATTAAAACAGAGAACAGAGGAAACAAGAGAAGGGGGTAAAATGAAGGAAGGTGGGGGGAGAGGAGGGAAAGGGAAGGGGGGGAAGGAAGGCAAAAAAGGGAGACGGGGGGGTGGGAAGGAATGGAAGGGAAAAAATCATAAACCAAGATGAATGAGTAAACTAAAGTCCTTTTTTTTTTAAGCATATATTCTAGCTTAGGAAAGATAATATTTTCAGCAATAGACTCACAGATAGTTGAGGATAATAAGTTAGAAATTCTGTAACATAATTTTGATTGTGTAAGAACTTTACCAGTAATTTTATCTGTGTGATTACTGAGGTTGCGAAGAGGGTCTAGTGGCAAGCCTAGGTATGTCCATTGGGAATGATATTAGATTTTGATCTTTGTTTGTTAGTTGCAGCAGTGTTTGGAGTTCCTTGTGTCAGAAAAAAAGTATGATATTAATTTAGGCTCTGTTAACTAGTAATTTGTTCTGTTGAAGCCAAGTACAAAGGTCTGGAAATTGTGACTGCATGTTTGTATAGAGAGACTGATGTGTTTTGTTAGTGTCCAAGAGAAGGATATTACCTATTAGATCACTCCACTGCAACAACTCAGCATCAAGCTCACATGACAACACTCATGCACAATTGCTAAGGCCATCACCCAGATGATCCTTAGAGGACATTGTGTCTGATAGACTAGATTTATAATTGATAATGCATACCACAAGACATTAAAGTCATAAGTCACAAATTCTTACATGCTCAGGCATGGATATCAGTGCATAACTGTTTACATCATTTGGAAAGAATTCATGGCACTGTACAAAACTAAGGAAAAAAATAGGACAGGTTTCTGTGGTCGTGCAAGCTATTCCATGCTTAATATGTTGGCACTGTAAGGATTAGCCCAATGCATAAATTACTACAGTCTTAGGTATTTCTGCCAGTAAAACATGCAGTGTCACCAGTTAACCTTCAGCACTGCATAAATGATGACTATATGGCTTATGATGACACAAAAGGGTTTTGTGTCAATGAGTTAACTCATAGCCTAGTGACACCTCCAGATGTTTTTGCAGTTACGCCCTACTGACACAGCTAGGTGTCATATATAGCCTGTTCATATTTACTTTAATAATTTCAAAATTGTGCTACATACAAGCTATTGAAAGATTTAATTTTAAAGTTTACGTGTTGGACAACAAACCTGCACTGATGCTTGACCTGTCTTATGCTGCTTAAGGGATATTACTTGTTGTTCATATACTATTTATTTATATTGTCAGCATTTTCATATTTATGTAACTGTTTCAGTAATCAGGTAATACACACAGCTGCTTAGTCTCATATGAAAGCTCACAGATGGATGAACAAAATGCTGTTGACAACGTGTTAGCTTGAGTGTTTGCTGACATATTCTAAGCTATTTACAAAAGCATTAGACATTTAATACTTAGTGTGTTTATTATGACATATAAAATCCAGTTTAAGACTTAGCATCTAAAGAATACGGCCATTATAAAGATGTGTTTGTGCTGAACAGTTTCACAAAGATATATACATGTGTTTCAAATGTGAGGCCATAATTTGATTTTTGTCAAAAAGCTCAGGATGAAACCATTGGGTGTTGAGTACAAACCACCAGAGGTTCATCTGATATGCAGTCTCATGTGACCATGCACAACACATCATAGTTTGCAGTATACCTGCAGAATAAATTATACCTGAGGTTCAAATCAATTTTCACTAAGGCAAACCAAAATAGTGACATTTGAGATAAATTAATTATTTATTGTTACATCTGGAAAGCAATAGAGACAGCAATGCACGCAGGAAAGCTAGCATGCAACTTTCTTTCAGGTTATGGTAAAGTCATCCCAATCTCGCAAAGAAAAAAACCTGCAGCTCTATATATATCCCGCCTGAACAAGTGTGGGATAATAAACCTTCCTTGTCCACTGCTGCTACACATAATTAATCCTGCATATGTTCATGCAAGCACCTTACTTTAACATGTGCTTAACATGCTATCTTCTACATTACTCCTTATGCCTTTTACCCTTAAGAGTGCACCTTACAGTTGACAGCTGGGGTCAACCTAGAGTTATGCTGCCAATAAATAAAACACAGAAAGCAATCAAGTAATTATCTTAAAAAAACAAAGGTTCTTTAAACATGAACAGATATGTCTGATGTATAATGACAGTAGACCATGTACCACAGGTAACTTTGCCTGCATCAAGCATGATTTATGTGAATTTTATTAATGGTACCACTACCTGAATGTCCATGAATGAGTCTGCTGCATGAGGTCCCATGCTGCTGCCATAATCTGGCCACCATCACTATCGTCAATGGTGGAAAGAACAATAGCAGGAGCTGCACTGCCATCATGGGGCAGTTGTACACCAAACCAACACATAATCATATTGTGCAGAATATAACTCGTGGTAAACATCCAGCATGCAGTAACAGGGTCATACTGTAGAGCATCTCAGGCTCATTCAAGCAATGGAAACAGGCTTTCAACAGACCAAATGCTCATTCCATAACAAACAGTGTTTGGGACAGGGTGATATTGCAGTGTTCCTCACCAGCTCCCCTAAGGTTATGGACTGGTGTCATTAGCCAGGGTTTGAGAATAACCTAAATTACCTGCAAAAGAAAAAGGAGGAGTGGATATAAGAAAAAGGGTATTTACTACTAAACAATACATTTTTGAAAGTATACCTATAGATAGTACTATAAAAAGAAAGAGTTTGCACTTACCAACAAGGGGGCCATGAGATGCCCTACCATGCAGGAAGATGGAATAGAGTAAGCTTGTGCACCAGATGTTGGAATCATGGAGACTGCCAGGAAGCTAGCCTGAGACATTGGATGCACCCCAGTGCATCACACACTACTTAACAACTGATGGAATGGTAGCCTTTCCTGTTCTAGTACCACTCCACCTGTGGTCTTGATGGGTCCCAAATGGCAACATGGTTGCAATCTAGTGAACCAAGGACCACAGGAAAACCTGCCATCTCATAGAAGGCATACATGGTTGAGGCACTGTCCTGAGGCAGCACTGCCAGATAAATATACTATTCTACATGTGCCAGGAGTATATTGAGGAACTACTGAAATATCCTCAAGACAAAAGCCTGATACATACCCAGCATGTCACTAGTTTTCTCGGGAATTTCCCAGTGTTAAGTATAGTGAGGGTTATACATGTCCTGGTGTCCACAGATATAGGAACACTACACATCCCTCAAGTTCCTATCTGTTGGCCATGCAACCTCACTAGAGCTCATACTATACCCCTGTCCAGTCTAAATCTATGAATAATTTATTGGCTTGCAAGGTTAAAAATGGCATAGTCTTTGTCTATGTCTGTGACTTCTCAGCCTGCAAGCACCACTGAGCACCTATAACTTTGCCGTAGCCAAGACAGGCAGTTCACAGTGAGAAGTATCAAGTTGGCAGCTACAGCAAACACCTTTGCCAATTGCAAAGAAGATAAAAAAGGCTTGGCTTTGCCTATTATAAGGCATTTCTGCACGGTGACAAAATGCACTAAAAAGTGTCAGTGAATTACACAGTGGTGGGTCAGCTGCCTTACTTACATAGGAAAGTCACAGAATTATCAGCCAATCCTCATTTACATGTCATTGTAGCCTCTTTTGCTTACTTTCTTACTCAACATATGAAATCTACTGCGTTTAAGCATGGCTACTACCTATGAATAGCATCTGAACTGTGTTGAGGTGCATGTCTGAGTGCAACAACTGTGAACTCTGCCCGACGTTTGGTCACTTTAAAGATGAGATAACAGTGCTTTACATTCTTGTGCCCAAAATGAATATTAGACGTCGACTATCTAAGATGTGTACTGTAGAAAGAGCATACTTAACAGCTAAGGAGCAAGGCTACCTTGAGCAAGGCATACTGTTCTTTTATTATTTTATTAGATAATGGCTCCTAAGCTATCAGAAACTGAATGTAAGCTGTGAGGCATTTATTGGCACAGTATAAATCTACCAATGCACAGTCTGCTAAAAGAAATGCAGAGAGTGTTATTTACCCTAATTTACCCTGCAAGTAACATAGGACTAAAGCCTTGAGGGGTTTTGCCTGAGGACAGCAATACTTTAATGCTCAGTCAAGTTCAACAGTTATTGTGCTGAATGCACTAACAATAGACTGCTGCCACCAATTGCCACTCAGCTAACATAAGTTATAGAACATGCTTATGGCACTAGTGATCATTTTGTAGGACATTCCTTTCACCACCACTACTGATAAGCACTGAACAGGAACCCCCTTACAGTGAACACAACTGAAAAAGAAAACACTACACAAAAGATTTCACTCATGGAGAGGGAAAAACAGTCCCATCTTCTTTGTTTAATACCATGTTAAAGTAAGTATGAGAAAGTAGATGAGTGAAAAGCTCTGACTGAGGTTGTAAGGAGATCCATTATTTATCAGTCTGGATAGAATTTGTTTAAGTCTGCATGTAAATTTTAGACGGTAACCACATTCACAAAGCTATACTTAATTGCACTTGTCATTAATTCTGTAAAACACACCTTTGCTTTAAAATTGATTTAACTAAGAGCAAATGTGGAGTATTAATACCTGGGACTACTTACACATGTGCTCTGCCTCTTTAGTTGTAGACTTTCTAAAACAACTAATCCTTCAGCAGATGTAGTGGTTATCTTTAAGTACCACTGGCTGATCAAAGCAAGGAACGAACATTATCTGTGAGCTTTCACTAAACTTTAAAAGTGGTATGTCAAAATAGACACTGGTGAAATACCTGCAAATAATTAAAATGCTAGCAGTAGCTCTAGTGATTTCTCAGTTGCAAGTTACAGAAAAATTGTTTCATTCATTCAAATCATTGTCAATTTTTGCATTCATTATAGTTTACAGAACGAGTGGTTATAAAGCAAGTCAACAAATTTGATAAGCAAAAGCAGTGCCTACTAGTTCAGATGCAGTAAGCTTAAAAATGTTCTCTGCAGGAGTTGACAATGGTGCCTGTTTTTTAATAATGGATACAAATACTTTGGAAAGGATACATGCACAGATTTTACAGAGCACAGATATGTACTTCATATGTGCTACATGCCAGCACCTATTAAATTATGCACTCATGTAAATACATTACATTTAGATCACTATGAAAACTTAGAGTTAGAGCTTGCATGCCTACTGCCAAAAACAATTTCCCCAAATGTATGCCTGCTAAAAGTTTGGGGAAATCATTAAAACAGTATTTTATCTTTGCATCCTCCATGTGGGGGACTTTACCTTTTACTCCCCCTATATAGACTAACTCCATCTTTGTACAACCTTGGGAAAAATAAAATGCTCAAAAGAGTTAAACACACCTCAGGCAAATGCAATTTCATTGTGTAGCTAAAACAACATTCAATGTATTATGGGAGCTCCCATTTTTGGGAGTGTACCTCAAGTGTTATGTTTTTCAGAAGATCCAAATGCAAGCATAAAGATAGACATTTCCTCACTGCAATTATTTGTCTGCCGTAGTCAGGAATTAATCCAGACACTGTTTAACAGCTTAGACAATCTGATTCAGAGGTTTTTCTGAAAACAAAAAGAAAATTGGATCATCCTGTATCTTTGTGAGATAGACATATAAAGTAATTGTGTTATATAGGTTCAGTTGTATATAGTCTGCTGACCTCAGCTTAAAGTTGCATCAGAAGTAGATTTTAATAAAGTTACCTTAGCTAGGGAGTACAAATGCTTGCCCCTTAATATGCTGAAAATAGAAGGTAGTGATTAGTGTAGGCTCAAGCAAACAAGTAATGTGTGATGCTGAGTTTCCTTTTCAGATCTCAGTTCTGTGAGGAGTCCACTATTGAGCTGCTAGGTTGGCCATCAAGGCAAATATCTTATTAGCCTTCAGCACCCGAGATCCCAGTTAATATGCAGACTATGCATAAAACATCTTGTGTGTCAATTACTTTTGCATTTACTTAAATCAGATGAAAACAATTGGACACTCTAAATTGACCCTAGGTGTGAGTGTGTGTGTGTGCCTTCTGTGGAAGGTTGGGCGGCGGGCTGGCAACTCAACACCGTAAAGTTCCACTGCCAATCATGAGCGAACAGATGATCCGCTGCGGCAACCCCTTACTGGAAAAGCCAAAAGAAGAAGAAGAAGATGGAAACAATATTCACCCCCTTTCAACAGGGTAGGGTTTATAGGAGAAGAAATTAACCAGCATCTTTAAAAGTTGTTGGAGACGTCAGTCTACCTCACTTATGTTGCTATTTATTTACTTATTCAATTATTTATTTATTTATGTGGTAGTGCAAAGTATAGTACAGGCTTCTCAAGGTTTTTCTGATGCAGTTCCGTGGTACTACCATCTGATTGTCAGAATGAAACTAACTAATGACAGCCTTGAATAGGCACATAACAGGATTATAAGCAGGTTACTCATCATAAGCAATCTATTATATGTCTGTGAATGTTCAGAGATCTGCCTTGAGAGTGAAGTAAAGTAAAATCAGGACATAAAGCTGGACATCTAGTTCAAGAACACATAAACACTTGGTTATATTCTGAGGGATCAAAACATAACTTTTTGTAGTTCATGAACTTCATCAGTTACATGTGCTAATAGTTACAGTTAGAGACTGGAAGAAAGAAGATAGATCTAAGTACATCACAGCTTTGAAATCTGTAAAATGCACAGCTTCGCAAGATATCTTTTTATAGTAAATGTAGTTTTAGCCTTAAAAACTGTAATACTCATAGAAGTGACTCACAGATAGCATCCTGAAGAGATGCATGATTTTGATAATCTAACATCTGCAAAATCTGAAAATCACTGCCAAATACAAAATAAGGAAAAGTGATAATCTGAACTGTTTTACAGATTTCAAAGCTGTGTTAGCTTCTCTGATTTGCTCTGTGATGGCTTCTCTTTATGGTCTAATATGAGACTAAAGCTGAAAAATGCTGAAAGGTGCATAATCAAAAGCATAAGTCATGATGATCAATGCCCTATGCCTAATGCCTCATTTCTCTGATGCCACAATAGTGCATAACAAGGTTATCTTTTTGCCATTTTTGAGCAAAATCTCTGGATTCCATTT